>NW_009224861.1:0-38461 GCF_000690835.1 Fulmarus glacialis
GTGTGCTGCTCTTTAGGTGCTCTCCTGGTGACCTGCGATCCTTCTCCAGGCTCTGGGCATCTATTGCTGGCACTGGCATCAAACTGGTGGGAGTGGGATGGATTGACATTCCCTTCCCACAGGAACGTTAGTTTAAAGCCCTCTTCACCAGCTTGGCAATTCTTGAGCGTCCCGCAGGATAGCTGTCTGGTGTACCTGCGCGTACAAACATCCGTGAGGGACAGACAAGCTCTAATTGGGAATTTACTACCTTACATGCTTTGTGAAGGAACCACAACCATCCTGAGCTTTTGCATGTATGCAAAATATATATATATATTGTAATGGCATCTTTCTCTCTTTCCTTTTATCCCCCGTAGGGAACCTGTGTTCTTCTGAACTAATGTTCCCTTCCATAAATGACCCAATCAGCCTTCATCACTGCTCGTTAGATCAGAAACTTCATTAGTTAATAGCAGTGCTGTTCTTCCTTTTTGTCCATGCTAGAGCTAAGCTCATGGCATTTACAGACAGACTTGTTAGTCATTAATATTCTTTGTATTCTTCATCTTTGGCTTCAGAAAAGAAGGCCTTTCATCTTTTGCCTTGCTTTGTTTTTTAGAAGAAGCCAAGTTTGACTGGAGGAAAAAAGAAAGCAAAAAAACATTTCTCTCTGCTTTTTTATAAGCTTCCAAGCAGGCTCCCCTGCTGACTTTGTACTTTCACAGTAGACAAACATTGACTTTGTTTTCACAGAATATAGCTGGTTTATTTTTTTTCTTGGTTTACCTTTTTGGTTATGCCTCAGCAGCTTGACAGGACAGGATTAATTAGCAACGACTGTCTATTTTGCTGAAATTCTCATTCTTTCCACAATTTTTCCATCAGGTTTATTGTACCTAAAGTCAAGTTGGTATAAAGAGAACATAAGCATGTGTCTAAACTTAAAAAAATTGTGAAGGGTTTCCCTGGTGTGGAGCCTAGAAGATTACTGCAATTGATCTGTCGATTCTTGCTCTTCTCTTTAAAAGAAATCAAAATGCTGATACCCAGAAATGTGTTTTAACTCTGCCTACCTGGGGTGAAGTGTGCATGGGCAAGTACAACAATAAACCATGTTCCTCAGTTGGGGAAGGCTTTCTTTTCACCACTAAATGCTTGCTACTTGTAAGTGGTCAAATCCTTTGCTAATCTGCAGTGCTAACTAAAAAGGAAGATATAGAGGCACAGCATTTGCTCTCTGTGATCATACGGAATCTCATAGCTCATTTCTGAAGAGCAGGACCAAAAGCAAAAAAATTTCTGGCCTGGGCTATGTGTTTTGTTCCTGAGGTTCGTTAAATGCTTTTTAAAATGTGCCAGTAGTTCATATCCATTCTGCTCAGGTTTCCTCACTCCTAGCTCTGATGCAGTGCATATCACAGTGCGATCATTAAGTGTGATTACCACATTTTTGACCTATTTAAAAGTCTCTGGCTGTGAAATTCCAAAGATTCTAATTTAAGCTATAAAACAGATTATTAATGTGCCGTCGCTTACACATTTCATGGCTCATTTCTTGATTACAGCAATTTTGAACGTGTACATATAGTCTGTTCCAATGCACGTGTATAAACATCATATACCATGTACAGCCTGGTCATCTGGGCTAGGGGTTCACGTTCCACGTATCTTCAACAAATTAAAGCAGATAGAAGAGAAAGCCCCAAGTGCAAGAAGCTGCAATGTTCCACATTGGTGCTGGTAAAAGGCCATGCTTTCTGCAGGGCTGGAGCTCAGGAGAGGGTATAGGAATGCGGATCGTGCAGGGGTGTAGAAATCGGGCAAGAGAACAGACTTCGGGAACATCTTCACACAGTCCCTTGGTCTGCCCTGTGGACTGGAGAAGGTGCCCTCTGAAAGCATCAGGGCTCAGTGGCTGTCCCTGGATTGCTGCCAGGGGACTTAAGCTGTACTGAAGCTGGAACACAGGCAAGATGCTATGTGTACTCAGTGGGTCTGCAGAGAACAAAGATGGCTGTTGAGATCTTCCAGTCTTTTTCATCACTTCATTCAAATCTGTCATCTTGTTCATGGAACTGAAACTTGCAGAGCTTCCTTATCCGTGTGCACAGAAGGGAGTTTGGGGTTACAGTTACCTGGGTCACTTACGATTTGGCCATTAGGATGAGACAGTATGAAATAATTCACCAAGGTTACAGGTGCACCTGCAAACAGTGGATCCAACAGAGAAATTCACTTTGAAAGATCAAGAGCATGTGAAAGTGTTGTATAAATTATCCTGTGACCCAGTCACTGCATGAGGCCTGAATCAGCGAGGCACTTCTGTGCACGCTTATATTGAGTCAACTCCTGGTGAGGACGTAAAGAAAGCCTACGTCTCACTAAGATTCATAGGATTAGTTACGTGCCTAAAAATGCATCTAGAGATTTCTTCCTGAGCTGGGAGCATGCCTAAAGCTAAGTGTGTGGCTGGCTGAGTTTGGTGCCATGTTCCAGAGGGGCTGACCCTGCAGTCCCAGTGTCCGTGGTTCCAGCTTTCATGTCTTTCAGAAAGCGTCATCCCTTGGGTTTGGGTATGAAGCCGTAAAATCTTTGTGTTGATTCTCCACTTACAGACTGGGTGCACTTTTTACTTGAGTAGTGGCTTGTTCTCATTCCCTTCCTGCAATCTAACAGCTGGAGCTGCTGCAAATCCAGTGGTTTTAATAGTTGGAGATGTTTGGGGGTCTCTAACACGACCCCCACTGTCACCTGGTCACAGACACAGTGGGGTCCTCTGTTTTTCTCAAAGGTCAAGGTAAGGTACAATAACTATTGGAGAAAAAGGAGGGAGGAAAAAAAAAGGAAAAGTGAAATACAGGTGAAGGAGTTAATTTGGCTTATTGACTTACCCTTTTGGGTCATGGCACATGATCAGAGTCCTGACCTGACAGAATCAAGTAGTTCTGTACTGAAGTTGTTTTTGGTTTTGTTTGGGGTTGTTGTTTTGTGGTTTGGTGTTTTTTGTTTGTTTGTTTAAATCAGTTTGTCACTTTAATAATGGTTACTGCGTCAATCACATCCAACACAACCAAGTCGGGAAGCAAGCAAGGTTTGGAAGATCAGGGCTTGAACTGTCTTTACATTGCTCTCTTTGAAATACATTGTCATGACAAATTGACATGTATATTAAACCTGTAATCTTGCAGATATTTTAAATAGTTGAATAATTTGGGACATGTGAGCAGTTCTTCAGAAGTCAGTAGGGACAGTATCTGAGCCTGGGCGTTTGCAGATTAAGGCTACAGGCTGTTAGCTATTTAGCTATTTTCTTACTGCCACATCAAGTACTTGGCTCTTCGGTCCTACATTAGCTGTCAGATATGGATGTCTGCCTCCGAGTGAGGTTAGTAGCGATTTTATACAAGTCTGGGATGCAAGATGAAAGCAAGGGCTGGAGTAGAGCAAGGTGAGATGGGGCCCTTCTCTTTCAGGACCTGGGGGCGAACTTCAGCATAGCTGGAACACTCGTGCCTCATGCACACAACATGCGAGAGGTGAGAACCAGGCAGTAGGCCATGGTATTTGTCCCTTGGTGTTTTCTGTCTTGCTCCAAGGAGAGGCGATGGAGGGAGAGATGCAATTAGTGCTCCCCATCTCCGAGCACTGCTGGAGGACACGGTTAGCAGCCTCTCTCGTGGCGTCTGCTGTGCCAAGACCTGGAGGAGAGATTTCTGTTCCTCTCGGCCTCTGTGGAGACTGCCAGCGCAAGCCTTGCACACTCGTTCTGCGCATCAGGAGCAGGATTTGTGCTTTTGTTCCTGGCTTGTGCATATATTAAACAGTATTTCAGATGTTCGGTGTGTATTGCTTTCAAACACCAGCAATACATAGTTTATAAAGGCAGCATCACTGCAGTTTTTTACGCAGTTGCTGGAGATGATTTGGATCCTTTGGAACCTTCTGCCTCTCTCCCAAGTGAGAAGTTGATTGTGAGGCTGGCTAAGCCCTGGTAGAAGATATCATTACATAGTGTACACAGCTGGGAGACCATCAGCTTGTCGTTTGCAGTTGTCTTACTTTGTAATGTGGTGTGGTAAATTATAAATGTACACACACACCTACAGAGCATTTCATTCATAAGCTGCCAGACAGCACTGTGTGTTTTGAAATTGCTGTTTTGGGGTTTGTTTTTGTTTCCTATGATAACTTCATTAACTGATACTAGGCATTTCTTAAAAATAAATAGATCACATGAGAACCATGTGTCCATTAGTGATTTTGCTAATAAAAATTTGGTGGTTTTTTCATTCCATGAAAGACCTTCTGTGCAACAACCTTTTTGTTCTTTATGGCACAGTTATTAGCTGTTATTAGGTCATTTCAGGAAGGTCGTTATTTGCGAATTGATGTGCTGTGGGGCTCGGAAGCATGTGCCACAGCGTCATGTAGGCCAACAGAAATATTTGAGAGTATAGATTGTTAGGAAAACGTGCAAGAGGTTTGTATAAATAGGGATGGTTACGACTAAGTCCTTCTCGTGGCATTACTCATACGCCTCTCTTCTGGGGTATAGCAGTGCTAACAGCTATGCAGTTTGTGTATTAAAGCAAGTATCTTCCGAAGGGGAACCGCAAATGACAGCAGAATTATGATTAAAGGGCAGTCAGTAGTGATGGTGAGCCCAGCATAAAATACAAGCCTGGCTGTGGTTAGGAGAATATGCCCATCTAATAAGCAGCTTAACTTGGTGTATTACTGTGAAATAGGAAGAAGCATGAAATATGTGATGTGAATAGTAGGCTGGATTTCCCTGTCACTTTGTATTTATGTTCCTGGAGCTGCCCTGGCTTTGCCAGGATTCCTTCTGAATTACACCCAAGTGAATGAGAGGAAGATTTCTACTTCTGAACACTTTTTTTTTTTTTTTTTAAATTTGGAAACACCAGCATGATTTCTCTGTTGTAGCCCTAGATTTGAAGTTTTTGTATCAGATAAAATGCAGCCAGTAAGACTAATTGGTCCAATGGTTTTATTTTTCCTGATCAGATGCTAACTGCTACAGCTTCATTCAACTCCATTAAAGAAAATAAGTGTCATTCCTTTCTCATTAATGGGAGTTGGATTGGACCATTAAAGGCCAATTTCAGCAGAGATATTGGCAAATACTAAGGCTTGATCCACAGCATTTTGCAGTCAATAAATCAGCAATTGCTATCTACACAATAGCAGGTCTAGTAGGGGTTTGAGTGTCTTTGAGATTGAGAGCACTTGTCTTGAGTATTGCTTCTAAAGTTTTCTGAAATCAGTTAAATTGAGATAAATCCAGTGATTTGTTCATGTCCATTGGAGTTGCTCAAAATTTATGTTCTTCACTGAGAATAGACTGTGGCCTGCTGTGCTTGGATAGGGGAAATCAGGAGCTTTTCCCCTTGGACTACAAATAGCCTGCCGAATGTTTGTATTCTAAAGGAGGTGTTCAACCAACGACTGAAACAGTATTTCCACACTGCTTTAAACCAGTTCCTGATCATTTCTGTTACAGATAGCCAGGTTTTACTTTTTGTAGGCTTTTACATACATGACGTTTCCTTTTAAGATTGTTGTGTTTCTCTCGCCTCCCCTCCCGGCAGGATTCTTTTCCTTTACAAGCCACGTCCAAATATCTCAGTGCTATGTTGTGGGAAGAAAAGCCTATTGTATAAGGCTGTGTGTATGGGTGTTTCAGCAAGTAGCACAAGAAATCCGAGGTTCTGGCTTGCACACCTTCTATCTTGATGTTTTGACAAGCCCCATTTAAAAACTCTTACGGCAAGTGGTTTTTATGAGCACATGTGAAGAGGAATGTGCAAAGTGCTTGAGATGGTAGGGACTGGGAAGATGCATGACAACTGCTTTGTGTAAGATGATCTGTGTTCTGAGGAACAAATGGTGCATTGAGATGACAAATGGAGCAGCGGAGGTGCAGCTGGGCTGCAAGGGCTGTTCGATAGCAGAGGTGCCGCCAAGCAGCTCGATGAGTCTTCTGCAGTGCTAAGAATAATAAAAACGCATTTGCTCCCAGCAGATGAAAGGATTTTGTATGCTGGTCAATATAAACAATTTCCTGTTTAGGTTTGAGCTTTCTTATAAATTAATGATATAATTCTCATTGATTTAATTAAATCGGGTTCCAGGGTCTTGATTTGCAGAGTTTTCTGGTAGTGGTTTTATAACTACAAGATTTTTAGGCAAATAAATGGCTTCTATTATTTCACTTGCTGGGTGGGGTGTCTGGCGATAATTAGTGCATTTATCAAGGTGTCCTTCCGTGTTAGAAACAGGCTGTTATCCACTTTTGATAGACAGAAACAGAGAGACAGTGAGATTGTGGGACTTGTTAGAGTTACCGCTGTCAGCGAGCAAAGCACAAGTGCAAAGACTTGAGGTTTTGGTATCTTACCAGCTTGGGCTGGGAGTGCTGAAGTGGTCCTCGCTATTGGCACTGCGGGGAGCCGGTGCTGGTTTCTGGGCTTTCCACCTGGTGAGATGACATGCTAATACTGCATCGCTCTGGTTAGTTTTGGTTTCTCTCACTTGAGTTTGAACGTGTGTAGGCTTTCCTCAGCAGATTGAGAAGGAATTAGTGCTGCGTTCTACTTAATCGTTCGTCAACAGCTAAAATCATGACAAAACTGCTCCACCCCAATTAGTAAAGCAGCAATTAGGAAGACTTAATTAGACTCAGACATCTGAAATCTTACTGCTTCCTGGGCCTGGGAATGCTGCAGCAGACCCGCGCATGCAGCGAACTTTGCTTAGTGTTAGCCCTGCACTAACGAGCAGAATCACTCGTTCCCTTATTTAGAAGTATTGGACCTTAAGATATGAAAGTATGTCAAGGAGGTGACTTTTAAATCATGGAAACTTGTGTTTCAAGACTCAGTCAATATCTAGATTTTATTTATATGTATCTTCTTATTTCTACTAATTACAGTGTCAAGTAACTAGTTTAGCAAGGCCAGCTTTAAAGATAAATGACAGTAAAATCTTGGGAAGAAGAGAATTATTTTTTTCCTACAACAGGTCCAGAGGAATTTGTACCCATGAATTAGATTTGCAAACCCTCTGACCCTCCCACCATTGGTATTTTTCTCATAAAAATGAAGATGCTGTCAGTGCAAGTCACCGTTTCAGCAAAAGGGTCCTTTACCTTTCATAAAAAATAATAAAGAGCTGTGTAAATATTCTCCATATGCTGCTACTGGATTGTATTAGTGAAATATGTCAGTGTTTGTGGCATGTGCAGCCCCATGTTTTATGATACCACTTGAAAAATGGGAAACATGAGTTATTTGGAAGCAGGTTTCTTTACAGCTTATGTAGTATTGGGTCTCTCCCACACCTAGGTATTTCCCATCCATGGCTTTACTGAGCTTCTTGGATCATCTGCATGTTGCCAAGACTTACTGCGGAGCTCAGTAGTAGAAATGTTGACACAGAAGAATCTAAGAAGGGTCATCTTTGACCTCTTAAGCAACTTAGACTTTCACCTGACAGTGTTGGCTACAGCAGAGTGAACCCTTGTGTATCTGGTGCCTCACAGACCTGAATGCAGCCGTTTGCGTTGGTGACCAGAGCTGGGTTTTTCTGAGCCAGAAGAGCAGGGGTGATCAGGGGCGAGCGGGGTTTGGGTTTGGGTCACGAGGGTATGCTGTGGGCGGCTGAGGAAAACGTTACCCCAGGCACCCTTTCCTCTGAAGCTGTTGTGCTATGCCCTCCCCATCCAATACAACAATGGGGACGATTGATAGTAAAGAGCGAGAAAGAAGCAGCTTCTGCCTGCATCTTTTTATGATTATATCTAGTCCCTGAGCCTTCACTGTATTATCTCCTTAAATCTGTGTGCCTGACAATTTTGCTTTAGCACAGTTGAATGTATTACTGTCCTGGGTTGCAAAAGAAAAGCATGCACTTGCAAGCCTGCCGCTGGCTTCCTGGGAGGATTTGGAGTAAACCTCCCAACGTGCAAGTGCCCGCTTCAATTCTCCCTTTTCACATAGCTCTTTTTCGAAGAGTGAACTATTGCGAGGAGAAATTCCTGTATGCAAATTTGAGATGAAACCATTTGTCTTTCCAACATTTTCTATTTGCATTGCTCAGAGAGCGGTTGGGGTTTCCCAGCTTTGGACTCTGGCTATGAAAAAGCCCCGGCTGAGGGCTGGGAGTGTTGATGCATTGCGCGGTGTCTCCAGGTACAGCATTCACGAAACAGTGGGTGATGGGATTGACAAAACCTGTGGGCAGATGATTTGTACTGCAGACAGCAGCAGTCGGGGCTCTTTTGGTTAATGAATATTGAACTCCTGCTCTGCAAGTGAGCATCTCTGTGAGAGGCTGAGCTGCAGACAGGGGGACTGCTTGTGAATTTGTTAATTTGTGGCTGGATGACGAGTGTGCTCCAAACAGGGCTCTGCTGGTCACCCAGTTGGGGCCATGCATTATGATTATTTCTTTTAGTTATTTGGTTCTAATTGTTTTCCTCTTGAAAGCTAAGAGTCTTTACTCAGTGCTGGATGCTTTTATCTAGCTGTCCACGTTGCATTTTGTACACGACAATATCCTCCTTTGGAAAGAATTGATGTAATAAATTTGTGCACGCAGCAGTCCCTAAATTCAGCTTTACTTGTGGCAGGCGTTCCAAAGGGCACATATGTCTCAGACGTTGTGACTGTTGCATGAAATGGTAATTTCAGTGCGTGGAAGATCAACTTCTGATTTATTTTTATCAATGCAGATGAAAATTACTATGATGGTTCAAGTAGGGTGTAAAAGAAATATCTCTAATCTCATTCTATGAGGAATGTTAACTTCAAATTTTGTATTTCTTTTCCTTTGCAAACCACTGTAAAATGCTTAGTATGCGACTTGAGTGTCTGTTCTATCATGTTTATGTAGGAAGGTTTCTCTTTTTCTTTTTTCATGCTCATAATAGGAAAAGTGTATTTTTTTTTTTTCCTGTAGTGTTTTATGTAACAGAAGTTCCAATTCCTTTGATCAGGAAAAAGTCTCAATTTTTCACCAGAGCACAGAATGTGCATTTATCCCAAAGGACAAAGCATGTTAGGAAATGCTTTCCCAAACAGGATACTGCAGGTGATTTCAATTTAAAAACTACCAAGGCTGAGAAATCAAAGATTTGCTACCAGCAAGAATACACGGCAGCCAGGGCTTATGGAAGGGACAATTTCTACTCTTGTTTTCCTTTCACCACCTACAGGTGAGAACCAGTATGGTCCTGAAGACTTTATAGATATACAAGTAACTTCTTGGAAGGTTGACTGTAAATTGAGGTTCTGGGGAACACCCCGGTGCTTGAGTTTCCACTTGTTTCCCCAGCTATTTTGGCACAAGCTGCAGGGAGGATAAGGCCTTTGTAGACTTCAGCCGTATCCTGTCTGTGACAGGTTAATCTGCTGCCCACGTCCATGCCTCGGGGTGGCTGACAGCATGAAACCAGGCCTGGAAATGGAAAGTAGTGTTCCTCCCTGCCACCATTTCAGGGGTGGCATGTTACAGGTCAGGGGCATGATGTGTCCTGGCTGCTACAGCATACCTATTTGCTGTCCCGCTGCTGTGCAGTCCTGGTCATTCTATTAGCGTGCAAAATCTGTGTTAACTGATAGCACTGGCCATGCTAAACAGATCACTGAAGAAAAAGTGATGATTCTCATAGCGTGGCTCAGCACTCCTGCTCTGAACTACCAAAACAGACGTGGGTAAGCGGAGTTGTGAATAACTAATGCTAAGTGTTTTCATCCCTAGATGAGTTAGCAAAAACATGGTTATAGGCAAGCCAGGACTTAGTACCTGCATTTGAGAAGACGAATGCATGGTTCTGTGACATGGTCCTGTCTCTGTAAGAGCATTAGGCAACAGCGATGCTTCAATGGGATTAATTGGTAGCCTAAATAGCATTGTGGGAAAATAGTAAAAGGCCTTGAAGAGAATGTTAAAGGATTCAAGTATCGCTTAAAGTATTAACAGAAGATGTACATGTAGGTATGTGCATGCATGTGTGTAATTGGCAATGCAAAGCCTTTGAATTGGAAATCATTGGTACAGAAATACAGTTAAGGTTTAGAATGGATTTAGTTCAGACAGCCATAGGGAGAAGTCAGGGTATTAAAGCAGTAAAAAGATGTACTGCAAGGCATTCACTTCTGTATCAGTATATTGATTATACTGAAGGTGGAGTGTCTGCATAGTTGGGTCTCCTGGCAGGAAAGGGGAATTTATTTTGGGGAATGGGAAAAAATCACTGAAAGTGCTGTAAGAAATTAATATTAATGCTTCTTTCTGAAGGTCTAGAGAGGATTCTTGTGAGTTTTGCTCTGTGTTCCTGTAAGTTGGGGACTGTCCTCTGTATGGGAACAGCTATGCACAGTCTAAAGGTGAAGAATCCAGTGTGGTCTAAGACTCCACAGGTATAAGAGAAGGAAAGTCATGATATGAAAATATTTATGATGGCAAGGAAGTTTACACTGCTAAAGTGACACTTCTGCTGTGAATAATTTACCATAATGAAAGTCAAGAGTTTGGCATCCTGGTGAGTTGACTTCGGCTGTTCACAGTGAGAGAGTTTAGAGAAATGTTCCTGAGGAGGTAAGGTTGAAGCTTATTATTCCAGAGAATAACTTGAATAGTCTTTCTGTGTCTGCTACAGAGTCTGCTAAGGATTATCATCTGCTGGCCTAGGGAACAGACACCTGGAGTGTGTGGTCAAGATGGTGTCTATCCCAAATGACTTACCTGCCTAGGAGCCCACTGTGTGAATCGCTGGTGAGCATCCCTTCATCTGGCTGAGCACCCTGCTGGTGTAAAGCTTTTTATAAGCCAGGTTTTGGGAAAAATTTGGAGGAGGTGGCTTTGGGAGTGTTACAGGTTGAGCTTGGGAGAGTCCTTACAAACCACACTGGTCTTGTCACTGGTTTGTCTCCTGTTGACTTTGTTAGTGACACCCCTGCCATCTCTCAGCGGGTTTAGGGTGTCTGGGGGACTGTCATGGAAGGCTGCCATGTCTGTGTCCTCCAGTGTGAAGTGGGAGCACATATACCATTTGTGGTCTCCACCACTGTCTTGTGCTCACCCACTTGATGATAATGCCCAAGTCCACCGTGGTCTTCTGCATAGTGCTAAGGATGCTCACCCTGTCCTGTCCATACCCCGCAATGCGGCATGGTGCCCAAATGCTCAGCTAACTCCAGACAAACCAGCTCACGCTGTAGTTCACTGTTTAAATAAAAGTACACTGTGGTCCCTGGGTACTGAGAGAGGCTGAGAGACGTGATGTCTGTGTGGTATAGTGCAGGGTACAGAGCCAGTTCATGACTTTATACTACAGAGCATACACCTGCCCCAGGGGTCTTTTATTCACGAGAGGCAGCTCATCCCTCTGCCTCCTGAGCTTTTGTATAAACCAATACGCCCAGCTACCATGTTTTCTTTGGCTACTAAGTGCTTAATCTTTGACTGTACTAATTCCTTTAGGAGATATTTAAGGGTTGCTTGGTCTCCATTCGCAAATACACTGCTTATATTGCTGGATGAAGATATTCTTGGAATACTTATTTTAGTGCGAACCCTCCAGTGGGCAATCTTTTATTCCAGAATAATGGACCTTTGTCCAATTTAACATAATGTACTTTGGAAGTGGAAGTCTGTGGTTTGTTGCACAGGAAATGCACTCATTTACCAAATCTCATTAATTAACTGGCACCTATTTAAGGGAAGTTTCTTCTCTCTTGTGGCGTTTAAAACATCATCTGTCATGAAAAGTAGCTCTCTAGTTTTTTAGAATTGATCTTTGATTTTACAAGTGATTCCTTCTGCATATTAAAAGTAATCTTTCTGCTAGTTCTTGTTATGAAAAAGGGACCTTAGCTTTGAGAATTACAGTTTAAGCTGCTCAGAATTGTGTGGCAGCTCTGTGCTTGCTGCCAGGAAGCTGTTACTGTGCTCAGGACAGTGCGTCTCTGCCATTTGATGTAATATTCTACGTGATGAAAAAATAAAGTAGCTTTTTTTTCTTTCATGTGTAGCCCCCACCACTTCTGGGCGGCCCAAGATTAATCTTCTGGCTGACAATCTACAGAGCTTTTGCCCAAACCAGAGACACCTAGCAATGCCTGCACTGCACCAACTGTATCAGACAAAACTCATCGCCTCTCCTTGGTGGGCTTTATTGATATAACCATGCAAATGTTTCTCCTTGGCCGCCTCATCTTTGCTCCTTGCCTTGCTTCACTTTGTCATTTCCAGGTCACTTCCCTTGCCTTTGTTAGCATGTTTAGCATTGCTTTGTGTAGGCGCTGCCCTCAGGAGCACCGTCATGCATATTAAATTCATGTCTGGGACCATGGCATGAAGTGGCCCATCCACTCGGGAGCAAGATAGAGCCGTAGGGAAGAACAGACGAGCTGCAGACCTTCTGGAGGTCAGTTCTCTGCAGCCACACAAGCACCTTCTACTGTCCTCCTGGAGTCAGGGTGCTCGGGTGGCCCTCGTGCAGGTGGGTGCACCGCTTCTGCCATCCCTGGCTGGTCTGACTTGTCTTCAGTGGTGCCTGAGCCAGTCTATTTTAGTAATGCAGTTTTTCACGTTGAGCGTAATCAGTGAGCCACAGAGCAATCTACCAGTGGCTCCAATCAGTGGAATTACTCAGAAGGACCAAAATGAGCTGCTTTTTCTGAAAATGATGCTGTCATTCACACAGAAATGAGTTCAAGGAAACTCCATTCTTTACACAGGGTATGCTGTGACTCCGAGTACCTGTCCTTGTCTTGCCATAATGTAGGAGTAAGGGTCTGTGTATGTTTGGGAAGATGAGGGTACCAAAGGTGTTTGCCTGCAGAAGAGCCAGGGTAATAACCTTCCCAGAGAGAATATGAATAAAGGGCTGCAGAAAATACTGTAGCTTGCTTTCTCTGTTGGCAGTACCAATGCAATGAGTAAAAGATTGTTTCAGTTGGGTTTAACTGAGTGTCTCTAGGACAAGGTGGACACAGCTCAGACTGTGATAACCACCCAAGGAAGGCGGTGGAAGTTTGTGCAGTTGTCCAACAGTGAGCTGCTGCGGCTGGTACCTGCTGGCATGAGCCTCCTGCTTCCATGCAAACGGGCCACATGCCTTCAGCACCTAGCCATGAACGCACACTGGGTAGGTGAGTCCTCTTGCCTCTCTCTCACATGTGCTCTTCCTTCCAAATTGGAAAAATACATGGAGGATTTCAGGGAGGGAGGAGGGATTTGGTATGAAAAATGGCACTCTTCTGTGCTTGGCAGGACTTCGGCCAAGCTTACAGCTGTACGGAGGGGGGGCCAAATGTGTGCCCTCCATTTGAGTGTGCCTCTCGGCACAGCTGTGGGAAAGTATCACGCAGATTGCCAGCCGCGTGCTGTGATTTTTATGTGCACATCTCTGTGTGCACTGGTTATGTATTATTTTGCAAACCTGCCTCTGTCTGCTGGCTAGCCCCAAAAAAACACAACTTTGTCTCCTCCCCCATGTGTGCTGGATGCCACTTGCTCACCAAGAGCGTGGCTTGAAGGTTTTACCCCACCCGTGAACTGATGCCAAAAGGGACAGTCTCTTTCCTCTTTTGCAGTTGTGCATTCCTCCCTCTCACTTGCCTCGGGTTTGCAAGTTGTGTGGCTGACGGGAGTGGACTCCCTGGGCTCATCCTGTGGGCAATGTTTAGTTTTGATAAGGGGCAGAGCAGTCCTTGGGCTTTTTACCTCTTGGTGTGTTAATTTTCTGTTAGATCAGCAGATTGAACAGACTCACCCCACTTGTCTGCCAGTTCTGTCTCTGTTGCAAGGGAAGCAACAGGCAGTGGTGGGAGAGCAGGATCTCTCCTTCATGTTGTGCATGGTCACACCAGATTATGTTTAACATCCAACTGCTGTCTTACCTACTTACTGCTTACCTTGGATGTGCCTGCAAATGGAAACTGCTGAGCTTTTATATGATTATTGTTGGGTTCGGAGTTTCAGACTGCAGCCACAAATAGCTGTTTGGCTTTAAAAAGCTAAAATGTTGTGTGCATGAAGTCATTAATTTATTGTCAGACTCTTATGCTGATTGGGGTAAGCAAGAATCAGATGATGGGATCCAAATACTTCCATGCTTTCAGAGACCTCAGTTCCCAAGTCGGAGATTAGGTCCAAATGTTCATGGTGATCCTTCCCAAAATGCCTCATCCCGAAGGGTGTAACAATCCCCTGCCCATCTCTGGGCACTCAGCTCCAGTTCTTGAGTTTAGTTCCTGTCCCTGGGCATCCTGTGCTGCTCTGCAGAGGTAAGGAGAGCTAAAGCTGAACGTATTTTGAATTGCCAAAGCCTTCTGTATTTTGTGTATTTGAAATCTAGCTGGGGAAGAGGGTTTGTTCTACTCCATGCTACTGTTATTTTAAGATATTGGTTTTGGGCTTTGGAGGTTTTCTTGCTTTATTTTTAACCCTCACAATAGCTGCTTATGTGATACAGAAAACCTAGTCCAGGACTCTTGCTGCTCAGAAAAAAATAAAGGAATATTTGAAAAATGTTCAGTTGGGTCCAGTTTTTCAACTTAGTTCACATCCCTGATTTGGGAGCCCAAAATATGTATGAGAAAGCCAAGGTGCACAAATAATGGATGTCTCCAAGACACCAGTCTGTCTTGGAGCATGTCTCTGACATTGCCTTTTGTTTTGATTTATAAGAATAAGCGTGGTAACACTATGGTATTTGTTGGCAAAATAGTAACTTCCTTATGGCAACCGCTCTGCAGGTTTTAGGCAGCAGTTCAGCAAAACACAGAACCATGTGAGCAACCCCATCTCTGCTGGATGGGACGTTTATATGTTTACTTAATTTTGAGCACGAGTAGCCTTATTGGCTGTTGCATGTTGAAACACACGGTTAAATGATTTACTGACCTGGGGCCTACATGCAGATGTGAATATTAAAAATGAAAATTTAGGCATCCAATCCAGATTGTGAAGGTGAAATGCTTCTTTTTCAAGGCAGTCTTGAGGATTTAAACAAACATTTTCCATTAAGATTAATGGAAGATACATGCCTTAATTCCTGTAGACTGCTTTGAAAAACATCAATCAAGTGTTATAGTATGAAGCCCTAAATGCTTGATGTCTTTGCATTGCAGTCTGCGTTCTCAGCTCTGCGGTCCTTGTAACATCTCCTCGTCACTGCTTTGCATCGAGATCATACCTGTCCTTATCGCACAGTTGCCAGTGTTGTCAGTCCCTGCAATTTTATCTTTAGTTTCATGGTACTTAAAATCACAATTCGTAGACCCGATTCAAACAGTACAGTCTCAGTTTCTATTCTTCTTTCTACTTAGCGTGTGTTGTTGGGGGAGATGGACATTTACAGCCTTTAAATTCGTGAAAGAAGCACTTGAAACGCTTGACAGCATTAACCATAAGCGCTTGGAATCCCAGAGGGAATATAAAGTTGATGTACTTGTGCACGTGTTTTTAAATCTCGAGGTTTTAACATCAGTCTCCTGATCAGTGGGAAGCCTTTTTCATTGCTGTGGACCATTCGGTGCCGGCGACCCAGCACAGGCAGCCTTACAACCTCCTGCACATGCATCAACCAGACACGCGTGTCGGGAGACTGAGTTGGTCCTGCTGTGTTTTAGCATGTACCACAGTTCACTGACTCTCCTTCCTGCCTTTCTGGAAAGTACTTACAATTTTTCCCAGCTCCTCACTTTTCTTGATGCTCTAACCTGTCTGTAGCGGTGCTCCAGGGATCTTGGAGAGGTGTAGCAAGCATAATTTCCATGTGCTATCTGTAGGACTGCTCTGTTTTTTGGAGGTAAAACCATGTTTTCCTTCAACTCTGCCTTTTGTGCGTAGGCATCAGTGCTTGAGGCAGAGCATTTCATTAAAGATTTATGTAAAGCAGGGGCTGGTCTCTGAGGCAGGAGGATAAAGCTCTGCTCCAGAATGCTAATGCCGAGCTGGAGCAGTTTGAGGTGTGCATAATGCAGCACCAGTTGGCACAACCCAAGGTTTCATCCAGGAGAGGGAAACTTGCACCATCTTTATCTTTGCTGCCCCGTAACTTTGAGGTTCATTCGCATTTCGGTTTACAGTGAGGAAACAGAAACACCCTGCAGGCAGGCCTTGCCAGGCGCCCTGAGCGTGCACGGGCTGGGAGGAGCGAAGGGGGTTTGGCTCTTGGAGCTGGGGTGCCAGTTAGCAGCCCAGCGTGGAGCCTGCCAGTACGCTGAGCTGAAGCTGTTGGGAGAAAACTGCAACCGTGTGATTTTGTTCTTTCTCTGCCCTATCCTTCCTCTTCCAGCTGGCATGAGCAGGACGTGGAGGTGAAGCTCAGCTTATGTTTCCTTCACTGAGATCTCTGTGATTCATTTCAGCCACTGCAGAAGTTACAGAGAATGTGCCTTTTCTGTCCCTGGTTCTCCAGTGTTGTCCTGGCAGGATGTTTGGGAATCCAGAGAGTCTGTCAAACATGGAGACACTTGTGAAAATTCACGAGTGTGTCCGAGAGCATTGCTGTGGGTAGCATTACTTGGCGGTTGCTGTAGCTGCCGTGCTGCTGGAAATCTGACTTCTGGAAAAGCACTTGTGTTTGCACAGAGCTGTGAGCCGGGATTGTCCCGGCCCCATCCACAGCAGCTTGTGCAGAGCCCGAGCAACCTCTGTCTGACAGCAGTAAGTAGAAATCTAACAGCATATGGAGCTTCACAGCTGCACACAGGAACCCACACGTACTTTTTCAAAATAGTGTTGTTTACTGTTCATGGCAGGTGCAGCTCCTGTTCCCTGCTTTGCGGGCAAAGCTCTTTCCTGTAAGGATGCACCTAAAGCTCCCAGGGACTTGCTATCCTTCAGACATGTGCATTTATGTATTGCTGAGCTGTTTATTTGAATGTAAAGGCACAACAGGAAATGGGGTTTGTATTCATGGAAATGTAATTATGTACGTTGTGTAAACTAACCAGTAAAAGTAATTCTGGAACTCAAAACAGGACAAGATTTGAATACTTACTAACCAAAACAATGGTAGTTGCTGTGTACCTTGGAATAAACACTTCTCTGTCCTATAGGAGAGGCTTTAAGTATTGTCCCATCCTCTCTCTAGCTTTGGCAGCTGGAAATGACCATCTTGCAGACCCAGCGTAGGAGGCTTTGGCAAGTGGTCTTGAATTCTCTCTGCTGTATGAAGATCTTGCAAGTTTCAGGATAAAAGCCTGGAACAAGCTTGCCTATGCAGGCGGTACACTTGAGCTAATCTCCTGAAGATAGGATCTGTGTGTTCCTTTGAAGTCATTCATGGAGAGCCATGATAATGTGGAAATCTCTTGGACTGTCTCCCTCTGCCCAGCAGCTCCAGCTGGGATCAGAGGCCAAACTGCTGCATTGAATGTATGAGAGGGAAATGCTGCTGTAGGACTCTGGGCGTGCAGAGGGTGGTGGGTGGCAAATGGCCTTGTCAAGGGATGAACAGGGTAGGGTTTGATTTTGCAAGCTGAAATATCAGCCAGAGCAGCGTAACAGCATGAGTGCAAAATAACTTTCTGAGTCGGAGAACCCAAAGATAGGTGGGCGTTGCAAATGCTTCTTGTGGTGTGAGCTCCCAGCTTGCATCAGCTGTACAAAGCAATTGCACTGCTTGTCCCTAAGGCGTCAGATCCCAGGACTGAATTGGTTGCACTAATTTCACTGTGTACCTGAACTAATAGAGCAGACCGTGACTGTCTCATCTGCAGTTTGCTTTAAGGTAAGACTCTCCACAAATTGCAAAGTCCAAGTCCCGGTCCTCTTAACATCAGTCAACTGCATGGAGGATGCCAGCCACATGTGTATTTTAACAAGCACACACCTGGAGAAACACCTTCAGCTGATTTTTGCTCGGTGTTTGCCAGAGGCAGGTAATGCCAAGCTGATGGCTTTTGTAAGAGAAAGTTCTGAAAAACTTTGAATTATTCTGGTGCAAGTCAACTTGGTTGCTATGTGAGTAGAGCTATAGAAAAAGATTGGCCAATGTTATTATCCTAAGTAAAGGAATAATTTTCTAGCTCTCCTAAACTGGAGTATGAATTGAAAAAATCCAAATCTCTTTCTGCATTTTTTTGGCCTCCATTTTTGGCAGTGCAAGTGAGGTAGGACAGCTAAATGTCACCTGGCTTATCTGCTGTGTCTTCAGCAATGAGTGCAGGCAACCATCAGCTTCCAGTCACTTTCAGCAGCTCTGTGAACAAGCACTGGAAATGGCTTTGCTGATGCTACAGACAATGTAAGGTCTAGAAATAACAGTGATAAGTTGTTGTTTCCCAGCAGCTTTGGAGGACAGGGTATACTTGAAATAAATCTATCAGGTAGGGTTTCAAATTGGCCAGGGCTGTGTAAGCAACAGTTTATTCAGCTTATTTATGATGTTGCACCTAGGAAATGAAATGGAGAAATGTCAAATGCTTTCAACACCAGCCAGCACAATTTAATGCCCCCTCCTCCTTACTTGGAAGCTCTGTCTTGGCTTCATGCCGGAGGCATATTATTGTAATAAAACACATTCACATTCTAGGTGGTAAATGGAATTTACCCGATAATTAAAACTACAAATAAAATAAATTCATTCATCATTATCTTCATTCCCAGCGTAGCTTACATTCTTAGCACTATATATGGTATAAAAATGTGCAAAAAATGTGCACCTTGGGCTTTTTAGCTGTTCATGGCATAATGACCAAATCCATCTGTGAGAGTCTTGGGAATTTAAGCTGAAGCAAAACCACACAAAAGCTAGATCTGAGCAGTTCTATTAAATGATGTTTCCACAGTCTCTTCTCCTGTATTTGGACTTTGGCCCGGTGTGAAGCCTATCTTCTTTCCAGACTTCTGGTTGTTACCACTATACAAAGACGGAACAGCCTCAAGTTCCTCAGCTGAGTAACCATCTGTCTGCCCTCCCACACGGACACCTGAAGATGAGTTCATGTTGAAAAGAAAACAAATCATTTAAATAATTTTAAAGCCTCAGATGATCTTTCTACAATCTTGAAAGTTTCCAGTGTGTTTTTTCATGTGTTAATAGGATAGATACATTCTTAGGGGTGAAGTTTGCTTGTTACATTAAAATTGTGGCATTCAGTTTGGTAGATGGCTTCATAATTGTGCAAAGGGTATTCTTGATGCCTTGGTTATAATACGTGCACTGAACCTGGCATGTTGAACATGGGTCACTTGGACATGCACAAATGAATATTAGTTGGATGCTGTCCTGAGGGCCAGCAGCCCTTCTGCAAACCTGGGGACAGGGAAGAGTGACATGAGATCTGCAGTCTGTTTTGCAAATCATGTCTCTGTGTGCAGTGTTACTGAGTAAAGCCTTAGTAAGCAGTTGCATAATCCAGTACAAGTAGCACAATTGAGCACAGCAGTTTCTTTTCAGAGGAGTGCTTGCTAATATTAGGATAAACTTACATAAAATAGAAAAATTAAAGACAACTTTGAAATAAATCCTGAAATGCAGCTAGAGGGATCTTGGATTAAAAACCTCTTGTGTGCTGCTTTATGAACAAACAACTTCATCCGTGATAGATTGTGTGCCCCAAGCATACATAACAAGGCAATTAAGAGAAAGCACAGTCAATGGAATAATATTGTATTATCTTTTTGTTTCACATAAGTCCTGTATCTCCTTTCCACTGCCAGTTTGCTGTAAATTGCACCTTGTCATTAATAGGATTATTGAGAACTCTCTCAAACACAGCTTCTGCAGAATTTAGTGTTTGTTAAAGTGCCTCCATCATTAAAAAGTGTTATTAATATGCTTTAAACATAAATCTTGTACAGTGTTAATGCTCTAGGTTACAGCCAGCAGCAAGTAGAGCTCTGTAGATTGCTAAAGCTGGAAGACAGGGATACCTGCCTGCTTTGGGCTGCAGTGTCTCGCACTGTTTGAATTTTTTTCAAGCATGTAAACTATTAAAAGTGCGTTTGCCCTTCCCCCCGGGGCAAATTCAGGGGTGAATTCCATCCTGGATAATCAGCTTGTGCCATGATTGAATGTTCACCAGACAACTCATATTTTTCTTGCTTTCGCCCTCTCACCCTGCTTGTTTGGAGGCAGCAGCTGTGGTGCCAGTGGCCCCCGGTTGTGCTGCTGGTGTTGGCTCTCTGGGGCCCTGCACCTTGTGAGGTGGCACTGTGGATGGTTTGCACTGGCCTTTGCCGTAGGACATGGTGATACGCAGGTTCAAAGTCTGATGGCCTCTGGGAAGTCAGCTGAAGGACGTGGGTTCACATCAGCAACAAAAAGCTGTTCGTTGCCTGCCAGCAAGGCTGTCAGCAATGTGGCTAGCACGTCACACGCTGTCCCTCAGCCCGGACCCAGGAAGGGTGACTGCAGGGCGCAGGCTTGTTTTGGACTAAAATACAGCATTGTGGCTGGAACTTTCTCCAAACGACTTTTCTTTGCTGAGTAGCACCACGTCTCTGAAGTTTGGGTTCAGCTTCAGCCAGCTGCTTCCTTGCCCTTTGCTATCCTCCCCTGTGCAGTGCATCATCTTGGTACCTGTATGTGGCTGTGTAGAGCGAAGGGCGGGCGGTGCTGTGTCTTCTCTGCCCTTTGACAGCTTCTCAAATCCTCCCTGCATGTCCCTTCGTGCTGTGGTTCAGGAGGTGCTGAGTGGGATTCCAGAGCAGGATTGATAGTGGAGGTGCCATTGCCTGTCGCTCTAATTGATTTGGAAGAACTGTGTTGCAGGGTTATCCTGGACTACTTTGCTCCTGCTGGGCAGTGCTTTATTGTTGACAGGTCTGAAAGCTGCAGAGGGGTTTGGAGGAATGAAAACAGATGATTCTCCCATCTTTGGTGAGACCCAGAAATCATTTATCACTGCTTTTTCAGTCCCACCTCCAGCTTGAATCCAGATTGTTGTCTAGAGCATCAGACTCATTTAGGTGATCACTGCTGTTCCCTGTGTGCCCAGTCTCTGTCTAATGTTCTCTAGAGCTCAGTCCAGCTCAGACTTAAATAACACAAAGGGATTTAATCATATCTGGAGATGTGATTTACTGTTATTTGATGGAGTCGTGTGGTATCCGTCTGGAGTTGTAAGAAGGCATGAGCAGACTTGCCTTGGTACCCTCCTGACGTTTCAGTGCGGTAACCAAATTCAGGCTGAGCAAGGACGGTGCAGAGCAATTCCCTGGGATTTTTATTAGCAATGCAGTGATGTTCAGATGTCTTTGAAGTTGGGAGCCTGCATGGAGTTAGAACAGTGACTGCTACAAATTCTTACGGCCCCTTCTCTAGCTCATGTAAAGCAGCGATTTGAGACAGCCTGCCTAGTCATTTAGGAGATGATCATTCTCTCAAAGCAGCAGTTTGTCAGACTGTAATTTTAAAATTACATTGTGTTTTGCTAAGACTTGGCAGAACTTCTCCTAGGACTAGACTTTTAAAATAGTAGCCCAAAAAAGCTTATTCCTGGTGCAATTAAAAACAAAAACAAAAGGAAGAAGGAAGAGTGATTTGAAATGAACTGTTTGTTTGGGAGGGTTTTTTTTTTTAAGAGAAAGCTGTCTGAAACTCTTGCTTTTGAAGATGTATTCCCATGCTGAGTCACATCCAAGGTTCATACAGAAGAGCCTGGCTGGCGTTTTAGAGGTCGATATTTGTTGGCTGCTTTAGAGAGGTTGCCAGTGCACAGCAGTGGTGTCTCGCAGAGGAGGGCTACAGGCATGCCCTGAGATAAATTGATTCAGAAGGTAGGCGCTACCTCTTTGCTGCTTTAATTTTCCTCCTCCTGGGTTTGCTGTGCTGGTGTGATTACAACACAGGCTGGGCTGGGGTTGCCATCTTTCGCTGGGTGACAAGGACAAATATTTTTGCCTTCAGAGAGACTGAAGGTTTCTCTATTGTGTGTCACTGCTGTCTGGGGAGGACGTAACTTCATGTCACCTGTGACAAACACAGCATTAGAAATAAGCCTGCTATGGGTTAAGAGCCTCTAGCTCCAGGTTATGTGGCTTTTATGCTACTAAATACCATTTTAACTTAGAATCTTACTCTAGCCTTATTTCTCAGAGCTTCAGTTGGTGAGTGCATGATTTTGTTACTGCTACTCATGGAGCGCATAACTCAGCGTGAGTAAAGACACCCATCTGAAATCATAATGTACAACTACATTAAGCCCCATTAGTTAAGAGTTGGACTGGTTACAAACGAGGGTAAAATGCACACTCCATTACTGCATCTGTCTCTTCTCTGTGTGTTTAATTTTGTGAACAAAGGGTGGGGAATTAAGAGACACCTCTTTGATACATTTGCTGCAGTTTTAAGCCAGCCCAGATCTGGGAGAGCAATTGTATTTTAATCAGCTCTGTGAGTCATCACCAAAAATGCCCGCTCAGGTTTGATTGCCGAGTTCGTATTGTTGCTGATGTGTGAGACATGAAGTAGAAAGAACACAACGTGGTATTTAGTTGCAAGACTGAGTTCAAGATGCTGACAATTTGAAAAAGCTCGGTTTTGACTTTGCATGCCAAACAAATTTACTGTAGGAGGAACACGTTTGCCACACAATGATGTCATTTTCATAGAGTCACTTTACAGATAGTGCCCACAGCTCAGCAGAAGGCTTGGTCTGAATACAGAGACCTCTTCAGGATTCTTCTAAGTCTCCTGGTTGGAAGAAAGCCAGTACTGATGTGATAGTGAAATGCATGTGGATAGCGAAACTACTCATCCAGTAAAATTCCTGCCTGAACTCACTTGCAAATCAAAAGTGTCACTGAACTGCCTAGAGAAGGTGAAAATTATCAAAGATTTGTGGATGTGAGAGAGAGAGAGAGAAAAAAAAATCCTAGAATTCTAGAGAGGATGAAGACATGGTGCTAGAACAAAACCTTTCTTTGTGGGAGGGTCATTTGGAAATTGGAAGCTCCTGGAGGCTTTTGTAGAAATGGGCATTGAATAACAATGGACCGAGCTCCAGAATAACCTCCTGACTCCGGCTTCTCATGGTGTGTGGCGTGGCAGTGGAGCGGAATGAAGAGCCGATTTAACATGAAAAGGGATGTTTTAAAAGTGGAAGATTTGGGAATTTCGGAATTAAGTTCCCACTGAGAAATGGCTTGGTTGATAAAATGGCCTACAGTCCTGGAAAATGTTGGTGGTTTGTACCATATGTAATATGGATTTTTTTTCTCCCCAAGTAGTATGTGGTAGCCATCTAAATACTCACTATGTTAATAAAAATTATAAACAAGAAAGCAATTATATATTTGTGAAAGACAGGCACAAGCTTAAAAATGCCCTGGACAGTAAAGAAGAATATTGGTCATTAGCATGGTAAAAGAGACATAATGGGCTAAATTACTTAATTTCCCACACATTTCTGGATTTGGCCAACATAAAAGATTTCACCGAAATGATCACAAAACAGACTGAGATAATCTTGGCCAATATCCTCCTTTTGACAAAACAGATTCTAATAATAAAATCCCGCGTTTGATTGCTTAGCCCAATGAAAGGCTTTTAGTAATCCTTCCTTTTCATGCTGTTTAACAGGCTGTAGCGATATTGCCAACCAGCCCAGAGCAGGAAGGGACGGAGAGTTTTGTGCTGGCCTTGGCAGGGAGGTCGGGGCACAGATCTGGCCAAAGCGCAGTGGCACTTGCAGGGACCAGCTGGAGGCTTTATTAAACATGCAGAATGGAAGTGAATCGGAGTATTGGTGTGAAGGGGGGGATCTTCACAGATACCTCTATTTGGAAGATAATACTAGAATAAAATGCTTATTACAGCACAGGAGGAAGTGAGATCTAGGCAAACTCCTCACATTTCCCAGAAGGGCTCCCATGCCAGATTGACAGGGACTCTCAGCCCTGCTGAGGTATGGGGAGGTCTCCAGGTGAGGTGACGTGGCTGTAGACGTACACTGCTTTTGGTTTTTGCAGAGTAGGTAAATAGCCGTTACAGCTGTGCTTTTGGACACTGCAGCTTCTCTAGTTTAACCTGTTAAAACTCTTTGAAGAACTTAAATACCCAGAGCTCCATCTAAAGCTGAATTACATCTTGTCCTGTTCCTGTAGCATAGCATGGTGGTTCTGAGCAGTCTCCAAGTTGTTTATTCTCTTCACTGACTATTAAAAAGCACCCAATTCCACCATGTTGTTTTAAAGCTCGAGTATTTCATTTTTGTGGATATTTTAAGCAGGGATCCTTGAAATCCCTAAAAAACCAGCTTGTTTCTCTGAGTCCCAGGCATGTCTGCTGAAAACACTGTAAGTGTCATAAGAAGCGATTTCACTGTACAGGCTGCCCAAAACAGACATATTGATGTTATTTAGCCTTCACTTGCCAATTTGAGCTTTAGGATTGTGTTTTCACATGCGAAGAAGCTGTCGGCTTTACAGATAGCCATATTTTCATAAGCTGCATTTGGCTGTCACACCTTCTCCTGTAGTCTCTTGATATGCAAACAAGTCTCAGTTATATATGCTCCTGGCCTATAAACTGATATCCCTGAAGAGTTCCTGATTATCCTTCCATTAACTTTTACTCTCCCTCGTCTCCCTTGGCGAAGTAACAAGTAGTCTTTCCTTCATCATGGGTTTCCAGCTGGTTACCTCCCCAGTTCCCTCCTAAATGGATTCTCTCAGTAGTTGTGTGTGTCGCTACAGAAATACTGACTGTGAAATTTCAGCGCCATTTAAAAGTACAGCAGGGACTGCTGAAATGGGGATTTGAAAATTTGAAATGCAAGGAAAGCATCCTGGATCTTAAAGTGCCATCCCAAAGAACAGAATAACCATACACCACGTCTAAAGCGTAGTGTCATAGTGCACCAGGAGAAGGGGCATCGCTGTTTGTATATGATGTTTCAAGTCCTCAGCTGTACTGCTGAAAACCTTGATGAAGGCTTGTGTGAGTCTCTGCCACTCTTATATTTTCTGGTCTGATTAGTATTGTTTACAAACCAACATTCAAACCCATGTCTTGGTTGCATTGAATGTTGCACGCTTCATTATGTTCCTCATTTCCACAGATTTTCCTTTATGGAGTTCAGATTGTTTCTTAATCAGATTCTCATACCCTGTGTCCATCGTAGCTGCAGCTGGGGACGTCCCAGCAAAGCATTTAGCAATGAAATCTTCATCTGTCCTCTGTCCATCCTTCTGCAAACTCCTGTGACAGTAAATGTTTGTGTGAGTGCAACCCGAGTCCTATGCCCAAAGACTGGGTCCGTGCAGGGTGTTTTGCACTGGAAACCCATCCATGCAAGTTTTGGACACACTGCTGATGTCTTGACCACTAATCTCTATTACTACTTAAGTTCTAAGCAGTATTAAAATAGCCTTTGAGGCCTCTCTCTCCTAGCACATATTCCTACTTGGTTTCTATCCATTTGACAATGGGCTGTATGTTTCTTCTAGTTATTGCCTTAAATTGAGCATAAACCAGTGTTTGCCCGTTCCTGTCAATATTCTTTGTTTGAAACAGGCTGCTGGCTCAGCTCCTTTAGAATTGTTCAAACTGAAATGATTATTTAGCTGAATAAATGTTTCAAGACAAGTTGCACATTTCTGGTTTTGGTATTAGCACTCCTAGAAAATTTGCAAATACCAGAGACTCAGTTTTTAAATGCAATATCTAACCTTGTTGCTGTTAATATTTATGTGAGCAATTGGTTGTATCTGGGGAGCAGAGGTGACTCCCCTTATCCGCATGAAGCAGAAGCATACTTTTTGAATAGTCACACTGATTTCAAGGGCTTGTTGAGTTTGTGGCCATTGAACAGAAATCAGATGGTTAGAATTTGGCCCCAGCTATGTGGCAATGCCAGACCTAATTTGAGCATGTGATTCATCCAATTTCCCATGCGGAGTGGAAAGTCAAGGGTTTTCTTCAATTGCATGTATAAATCTATAGGCTTGAGAGATTACAGGTGACATTAGACTCTTCCTTCTGCAAATTCTACGTATTTGCACATCTGTACATGCATAATTTTACCAGAAATTCCCCTACAGTGTTTAAAGTCCTGTTGTGTATGTCTCTATCTGTGCAGGTCTGGAGTCTTAGAAGATTAAGTAAGGGTGAGACATTTAGCCACAGGGTAATAACTCTGGTGTACATTCAAATTTTGTATCAGGTAGTTTGTTATATTATTAAAATAGTACAATTTCGTAACAATGGTAGTTGCTGCTTTAAAAACCTCACTGTTGCTCAAGCAATATGCGAAATGAATGAATGAATATAGCTTTTTATGCTGGGCCCTATCCATAGACAAACCTTGGGATTTTCACTGTGTCCCTGTGTAGCATGTTCTGCTTCAAACACTACGGAGGGGTGTGTGTATGTCCCCGTCTGGGCTGCCTGTACGCTAAGCAAGCAGCTACCCTGCAGCCTTGGAGTGGGGGGGGGAAGAAGTATGCGTGTTGTTCGTGGCTTCTCAGAGCACCAGAATAATGAGTTTAAAAAGCTCTGTGCTTTCTGAGGGTCACATATCTTTCTGATCTATAGGATTTGCACCCTTGACACCATCTTTTCAGGAGCACTTCTGAAAAGTATGGAATGAATGTGGATTATGTGGGAAATATCTCAGTAGTGTGCTCACACAGCTCGAGTCAGTACAGTCTCCCACTGTTAACTGAACATGTCCTTTATGGAAATTGGCTTTGTAACCCACATTTCAACTGCTGAAGAGTTATGAGGTCAGCAAGTGCAGTTCAGAATTTAGCTCATTTTGTGTATATCTTGGACCATATTCACCCCTGATTTTTATACCACAAAAATCAGTGCAATGATGCCAAGAAAAAATTCATCTTCTCATATTTAAAGTCGGATCCTCACACACACGTGTATTTCACTGAGCTCCCTACCATAGCTCTAGGAAGGCTTCTGCTTGCTAGTTCCTGAAGTGTATCATTTTATATGGGCACTGAGAATAATAATAGCAGGTTTTGGATGGATATTAAATCTTGATACTTCATGGGTATGAACTATCTCTAACTACTCGAGAGCGGGGAAGAGGCTGCTGTAGTGAGCAAACCATTGCATTTCTGCCCTCCACAGCACTCTTGCCCCTTTCTTGTGACGTATCCGATGGTGGCCAGCATTGAGAGGCAGGCGGGTGAGCTGGATGGACCGTGGGCAGCTCGGCACGGGAGATTCCCATGTTTCTCTGAGAGCAGATTGCTGATCCCGAAGCCAGAGCATCACATAGCTGGTGCTTGGATAGAAAGCAAAGAACTAATGTCTGCACTCCCTTTTAATGACAGTCTTTTAGCAGTGATCACAGAAGTGTCTTGCAGAGTTAATTTTGGCTAACGAGCAATTAGTCAGCTCGTCAGTGACTCCCCCCTGCCCTTTGCCTGCTGGGGAAGAGGTGGTCGGGGCTGAGCATGGCGCTTCCCTGGGGTGCGGGAGCCCTGGCAGGACCCACGTGGACCCAGCACCCTCACCTGCGGTGCCTTGGAGGAGAGGCGGCAGCAGAACTTGGGCTGCAGCTGAAATTTCCTTTTTCTGAAGTTGAGGGATTTATTTTCCGGCTATAGACTTGCTGTGTTAACCTAAATGTCAGCAGTGTCTCTTCTTTTTTCTTTTTTTTTAGAATACTTAATGCAGCCAGAGAAAAATCTGTCAGCAGAAGACTCCTTGCCTGCCTAAATGAAGGTTGAAGTTGCGTGGGCCAGAACTTGGGCTGCAGCTGAAATTTCCTTTTTCTGAAGTTGAGGGATTTATTTTCCGGCTATAGACTTGCTGTGTTAACCTAAATGTCAGCAGTGTCTCTTCTTTTTTCTTTTTTTTTAGAATACTTAATGCAGCCAGAGAAAAATCTGTCAGCAGAAGACTCCTTGCCTGCCTAAATGAAGGTTGAAGTTGCGTGGGCTGAGCATATTCCAGCGTGAATATGTTTAAATTTGGGGACAGCTACAGATGAAGTTGCTCGCCTCGTGCGAGAAGCATAGGGCTGGCGACCGCCCGAGCGTGCCCAGCTGCTTCGGGTCACGCCGCGGTAGCGGGTGGTGGGACTGGGAGCGGGCGCAGATGGTGCTCCAGAAGGGCAAATCCAGAAGCTCATTTCTTTTAGGGAGATACGTCCATATGTCATCCATACAGCACAAGAGCCTGCTCGTCAGTCTGGAGCCCTCCGGGGCTGCTGGGATGAAATAACCTAAATCTGTAGCTAAGACCGGATCCTGATGCTGGCTGCACTGGTGTACCCCCTGTGCTCCATCCCTCTTCCCTGGTAGGGAGTGAAGTCCTGTGTTCGAGTGTCATTATCAGTGCCTCTCCAACCCGGGGCTGAGGGGATATTTGGGAGGAGTTAGCTAGGGATCCTGTGTGGCCAGATCCATCATTGACAGGCTCAGCTCTGACCTCTCACTTTTTACACATCCCCAAACCTGTGCACAGCTCTCGAAGGCGAGTTGAGGACAGGGAATGTGAGCACCATAAATCGGATGCTTAGTTGTCCGTCCCCTCGGCTCGGCACTGCACACTGAAGCACAGAGGTGCTTGCCACAAAGGATTCCTTGTGGTGTGACGTAAATCTCAGGGATGCCTACAGACCGTGGCAATTAAGAGCAAAAATCTAACAGACATTTGTGCTCATCTGGTAACTGAGCATTGTTCAAATACGGTGTAATTAACGGTGGTGATAAATTGACATTGGTGACAGTCAGAGCTTATACTGCTCTTCAGAAGGCATTGATGTTTTCTGAGATAAAGATTAGACCCTCTTCCATGTAATATTTTAGCAAATTTGGAAAGGAAAAAAAAGTCAAATGAAATGTTGTCCCACCCAAACTGGAGCAGTGATAAGCAAGTTACTTGAATTGCTGTATTTACATATTGGGGATGGGGGGTGCACTTATAAAAATGTGTGTGCCTCTATATAATTGCATATATATATATATGTAACGCCCAAAATACATCATTATGCATTCATATTCGCATGTGGAGTCTGTCTGAGGATGTATGTGTATATATAAAAATATGATTTATAGGCTTTTAAACCTCCCTGACAGACTCCAGGAGACCAATTTCTAAATGTATGCCAAGAGTTTTGACTAAGAGACAGGTAGCAGTAGGTGCTAGTAAATGAAAGAACTGCGAGTGAAATGTTGTGACATGCACCTCTCTGAACAACCTGCGGAGCGCTGGCAGAATCATCAAACCAAGCTGAGAGTAATCAGCAGGGACTGATAAAGCTGCTCTTGTAATTATTTGTTTGATATACAGCTTTCCTTCTTCCTTCTGCATAAATAGCAGAATGGCTTTGCTAAGTGTGGGAGGCTTTTTATTCCTGTCAGGGCTTGTTCTCACCAAGATGGCATGAGAGGAGGACTGAGGTCTGCATTTTTGTCTTATTTACGGGCTTTCCATTGTAATTCTGACAGCATGCGGTGGAGACAGCATTCATTTAGGTGGGGAGAGGCGTCCTTGCTCATGCAAAGCTGTTGGTGTTGCAGGGGCCAGACTCTGCCATGCTGCTTTAAAGCTGCTCTGATTCTTCCAGGTATGGCCTGGAAGAAGCTGTTCCTGAGGCGGGGCGGCTGCTGAGGTCTGAAGGCAGTCGCGATGTCATGCCCGTGTATTTACATATTAAATAAAATTCCCACAGCAGCTTTCTTGTTTGTATGTGTGAGTTTGGTGATGCTGCAGCCCAGACTGCCCTACAAAACCGCACAGCCCTTCAGATTGACAACGGTTAGTTATCCTTAAATAACTTCCTCTCTGCACCACTTCCACTGCCTAAGCAAGAAAATCCAAGCGTTGACTGATTTCCAGGCAGTCACAGTGGTGGCCCGTCAGCGACGACTGAACTGAGCCAAAAGGCTCCTGTTGATGTCAGTGGTTTCTGGGAATGCTGCCTGCATGGTTTTGTTCCGGGATTTCCCTCTCCGTCCATGCCTGGTTGAGCTCTGACTTCACTCGGGGCAAATTTTGCAATTCTGTGTTTAACAAAAAGTGCAGTAATTCATTCCTAAAAACTCTCATTTTCCTTGTTCCATTTATGTTCTCTTTATCCTTTTTCTTTCCTTAAGGAAAAGGAAATAATTCTTTTCCTTAAGGAAAGAAAAAGGATAAATTTTTCTTTGAAAAAAGGAAAAAAAATCCTATACACCAGGATAGTTTTTATATTGTCTAAGGGTTTTAGCAGGAACTCAGGAGGAAGGGGGAGGCATAAGGGGAGAGAGGCACTTAGAGCAGAAAATAGATTTCCTAGCCTAAAGTGAGAGAAATCCAGACTGCTGCCTTTAGCATATGTTTGAGTACTGTCAAGGGCATCTGGAATATATTGGTAGGCGTTCTCCTCCTAATATTGCTAAAAATCTGATAATGATGAGGTACAGATATGCCACTGGCCCTGTATTTCACAGGCACACGCAATACTGGGAAAGTGTCTGAGACATCAGAGGCTGTGTTCAGTCTCATGCCAAGGTCAATGCCAACTCACTCTTAACTAAGGAGAAATACTTCAGACTTGAACCAGATTAATGAACAGAGAAAATGTTCTGAGACTAAGAAGAAAAGCTTTACGCCCATTGCAGTTTTATGGGGGGCTGTTCCTGAGCAATTACGGTGCGTCTTTTCAACGCTTTCTGATTCCAGGCAATGATGGCATTTTAAGATAAATAACGTGTTTGCGGCTCTGCTTGTTATTGAAGGGCTTTTATTATTGCTGATGTTACATGAAAAAGAAAGTTATTAAAAAAATGTGGCACTAACAAATTGAAGCCCCCAGGGAACTGTTGCCTGAATGGGATTTTGATTGGAGTTCAATTTAATTGGCCATAAATCTTCTCGTTTCTGATTTACATTCTCCTTCAGACCAGTCTAACAAATTCATGATAATCAGGTTTTCATTTTTGCCTATTGAACAAAAAACTCCGACATGAGCATAAACAGAAATATTCCTTCAGCAAGGTGACCTTGTTCTTGCTTGCATCGTGCTGGTAATTGATTTAATGCCTCCTTACCTATAAATTGGGCCTCTTTCTGAGGCATGTCTGTCAGATTTCAAGGTAATTGGTTAGCGTAGTTGGTTTTCCACTGTAGTATTTTGACTGCAAAATATTTCTCATAAACCTCTAGTACAAGAGTAACTGTGATCATTCTCACTGACACGATGGAAAAAATTCAGCTGCTAGACGCACACATGCCTCTCCTGTTGGCTGGCTTTGAATGCAGCTATGTGCATATCTCGGAGAATAAAAGCTCTTGTTCTAGCCTGGAGTAAATATGTGAGATGCAGAGCCCAGTAATTTCTGCAGGGTTTGAGTTGAATCTTTTTCCTGTCACACTGCAACGTCTTTAGGGGAATGAAGTTACGCTGCAGGCGCCGCTCGCACCGGGCCCTTCTGGTGTGGAGGTTTGCTGCAAAGGAAGAAGCCGGGATTGTTTTTGTGCCTGCTATGAACGTTAGCCTTTGCTCCGTGACTCGCCCAAGTGCTAGCAGGGGGAGGATGGACACCTGAGGGCTTCTCTGCATGTTCTGGGGCAATGTAAATGCTGGTTTGGAGGTGCTGAGCCCAGTTTCTGGTCTGAATTTTTGGAATTACTCTTTTGGATTAGAATGCTTTTTCATGGGGAAGTTGGAAGCCCATCAAGACTTGCTTAGTGTACTTTTTACAGCAGAGTTCACTTCGGTTTCAGTTTTTCCTTGAAAAACTGGATGAAGAGGGTTTGTCTTCAGGTGCTTCCCCAGAGCCCCATGGGAGCTGCAGCTCGGCTGCTCTTGCAGCCTGTTCTCCCCCGGTCAGAGCTTCCCAGAGCGTCCCCTTGCCCACCTTGTGCTGAGGGCTGGGGCTTCGCCATGCCCTGACCCTCCTCCCCAAGAATGGGGGTGGGCAGCAGCACTTGCCTGGACTTCAGGCTCCAGCAGCTCCCAGGACAGTTCGGAGCACTTCAGTTTGGGCCAAACCTGGTGTTTAGTGGAATTTTGTCACCCCCGAAAGAAGTCTTACAGAAGAAAAAGAAAAAAGTTTTCCAGGCACCCCGAGGCTCCTGGCCCCCATCCCTCCCCTGCTCCGGAGTGCCGTGCGCCACAACACATTGTAGAGCTGTGCTCTTGCTCTCCGCTGCTCTGCTCTCATTTCCCTTGCTTTATCCAAGGTTGCTTTTTGCAATTGCTGGTTTAGATTTGTCAGGAGTTTTCTTTCCCCTCCTGATCTGCAACACCCAAAGGAGGCTCCGCTCGAGAGGACTGTGGGGGTGAATTCTTTAGGGAAGTGATTTGGCAGGGGAGATGAGTAAGAGGTGAGAACCAGTGGGATCAAAGGAAATAGAACTGTTGTCTAATTCTGGTTAGGTACCCCAAACCCTTAAATTCTCTTGCTGCTCTTGCAGTCTCATTCATGGGAATCTCAGTAAAGTGCCTCAGCTGCTGCAAGGAATGGGTAGGAAAGGGGAGGGAGCCAGCCCACATCGAGATGTCATCATTGTTACTGAGTTTGGAGAATATAGCAGTTAAGTGTTTTCCCCCACCTTTCCCGTCCCATGGTTCTTTTCCCTTGTGATTCTTTTGTGTTTCCAAGTTGTGTAGCTTCATTATATTGCTCATTTAACCATTTCCAACAGCATTGGGATTGACAGGTTGAGTTTTCTGCAATCTCACAACTTCATGGATTGTAAATTGAATGTTTTATGGCCTGTTGAAAAGGTGAAAAGAAAGTTACATTTGCTACCAGTTTCCTAATTACATCAGCATCAAATACATTGAGTTTGTTAATGCCAGGTACTCTTGCTGAAAAAACATTTATAACCATAGCCTTGACAACTGGAAGCAATTACTTTGCAGTGGCTTTCCTTTTGTTTTCTGAAACATTAGAATTTTTTCTCTCCTCTTTCTTCTGCTTCCCTCCCTACCAAAGGAATAGAGAAAAATCTGAGTTTTAACTCATTATGATTATCTTCTGAAATTTTTTTTGTCTGCAAAGATAAATAGCTGGAAAATTACTGAAAGTAATGTAAAGAAAAATGAGCATCTGTTACTGAAGTTTCTGCTGAGCCCACTGGTATTTAGGGCTTGTATGACAGCGGTAGGGCGTACCGAGGCAGATGAGACCAAACTGTGTCTCATGTGTCCCCGGCTGGGAGCACGGAGCAGGGTTTGTTCCCGAGGGGACAGGGCAGAAAGCGAGTGCTGCATGGGGAACAGCTGAAGGACTCACGCCATGTCCTGACCCGCAGGGAGCGTGTGGCAGAAACGAGAAGCATCATTTATAAAAGTGTCTTCATGCTGAATAATGCATCTACGAACAGCTAAATCCTTCTGGCTCTAGTTTGTGTGTTCAGGCTGTCTGTGAAGTTGTGAATGGGGAGGGTTCGAAACTCGCCTGCACTGTGCAACCTGCTCCACAGCGCAATCGTTTCTGCTCCTTCAGTCATTACCTACTTGAGTCTCAGTTCAGGAGTCAAAGTCTTTTCCAAGCTACCTAGATAGTAACTCTGCTTATAGCTTGGACCCCAAAGCCCAATGAATAGGACGGGGAGTTGGTTCTTCTCCCACCTGTGGCATTAAGTAGATCACCTTTGGCTCCAGTTTCTTATCCTACTGTTTGTCCATCACAGTAGTGACTTTTGTTCGGGGCAGGATTCACCTGCGTGTGAATTAGAACAAACAGGGCCTTGGTTTTAGTGGTATTGCAACTAAGCATTGAAGAAGAGATCTGTATGTCTGCTCTGAGCTGCAGGCCTGTGCAGTCCATCAGATCGTTTGGGCCAACATCCATCTAGAGAAGATGCTGGTTGCTTGTGATTCTTTCTCTTTTCCTGCTCTTCCATCCCTTAGTTCCTGGTGCTCTTGGAGCAGAGCAAATCCTTCAGCAAAGCTTTCCAATGTCACATAGCGATGGTTGGATAATAGGTTTGGTTACTAAAGCTGGCCAAGAACTATCCAAGATGTTTTTCCGAAATGTTTTAGTGTGAACCATCTTCACTTCCTTGAACTGTCTGGTTTTAGTGAAAGTTGGATCAATAAAGACTTTTGCAGGATTGAGGTGGGATGGGAGATGTGTCCCACCTCTGTTCTCAGATGGGAGTAAGAACCAGTCTAACTCACTCTAGGTATATTAGGTATATTTGTTAAAGTCTCTGCCTTGCCAAATTATGCTTGACCTTGAGTCTCCCGTACCCTGGATTTATCCCCCACTCATGCTCACTGAGCACTGACGTCCTGAGTTCTTGCAAGGAGGAGCCCACCGACACGGTCAGGGTAGCGAGTGAAACTGGAGCCTCCCTCATGGCACAGACGGACACCCCAACCTCCCACCTTCCCTTACCATCCTCTCTAGCTCCTGTTATTCTGGTGGGAGATTGTCAAAAGCTTGTGCCTTTCATCCCTGAAGTGGGAAGGGTTTTATTTATTTTGTTAATCTGAAAGTTAAGTGGGTGGGAAGATAAGTCTGCAGCCCCGCTCCATTCATCACATGGTACCAGCTCTTGTTTCCCCTTGAGAGAGGCAGAGCAGATGGAAGGCAGAGATGAAATGAAGATCAAAAGTAAACAGTGTGATTAAGTTTTTGATAAAAGGATAAAACACTTATCACATCAAAGCTGCTGAAAAACACATTAAATGTTTCCTGAACATTTCGTGTCCACGTAAGCATTAACTGTACTTGCCACGGGGACGTTTGTAACAGCAGGTGGTGGAGCTGGGGAATGCTGGTGGGGTATTTACCCTCGTGGCTCTGCCGCAGGTCACCTGGCTGGCACCAGGACGGCAGAGCTGGCAGCCTGTTAGCCATGCTCCAGCACACGGAACCTCTCTTGCTGCAGATCGGTGGGCTCATGTTACGTGCCATGCCCAGCTTCAAGCCATGCCCAGCTTGGTTTTCCAGGTTTGGGCACTGTTTTTCCAGAGGTTTTAAGGCACTTGCAGTTGTAGATAGGTGCAGAGTTTGTGGGTGGCTTTTCTCCCAAGCATTGGTGATCATTTGGTCTCATGCTTTGGCTCAGTGAATCAAGTCCTTAAATATTTTTGTGTAAGCAGCATAATTTGTAGTGAGAAGTGTCTATGGATTGCCTATTTTCATCACTGTGTTGGAATACTTAGTAGTCCTGGCCGGTGGAGAAAGATTAAAAAGCAGCATATTGCCATTATTTTTTAGTTTCTTTTCCAATCTTATGAAAGTATGAAATATATTAAAAGAATGTAAAGAAAAGGCACTTTGTAATAGCCAATAAAAGCTAAGAATGATGAATGATGAAACAGAAGAACAGCAAAAAGGAGTAGAGGTAGAAATAAATACAGGAGAAGATTCCCTGTTCCAGTTATTACCGTAACACCCCAGAAATGCATTTCCTCTGCAGTGGCAATGGGCTCACTTCCAGCAAACCCGACTTTATCATCCAAAAAAGCCACAGTTGAACAAGCTGTTGCTTGAGCTGTTGCGTTTCCCAATCAGAGAATCTTTGGCTGAACACACAACCCCAAGATCTGGGAGAACATTGAGGAGCCCGCTGTGATCCAGTGTGACGCTGTTGTCCTCATTCCTAGGGATAGAGGGTTACCAGGACACCTTACTGCAAAGTGCCCCAATACTTGTTGAAGGCACCTTTCCTGTGCCTTCTTGCTCAGCACCACCTGCCCAGAGCTGGGATTATTGATTGCACTGTGCCACTGCTGGTGGTCTTAACACTTTTCTAAAATAAATGCAAAATGCTATGGTACTGGCTCGGTAGCATTTTATGTTGCCTTTGTGCAGATGTCCGTGCTGAGTCCAACCTGCTTTTTTCCATTTTATAACCTTGTTTTTCTGTAGGCAAGGAAGGAGCTACATGCCCTGCCTTCTCCCACATGGAGAGTCCTGTGTAATGGAAACTAGTCCCAGAAAGTCTCCCCTTGCTTTTTTTTTTTTTTCTTTTTAACCAGTGCAGAGACATGTTCACATCTCCAGCTCTCAGTCCTTTAGAGCACAGGGATAGTTTAAATGCTGTGTGTGTGCAGCCACCTGTATCATCAGTCATTCTGCATGGCAGGGTGTGGAAGTCTGCCCTTCACTAAGATCCCCCCACCAGCAGTGCTCCCTCCAGAGCACCATTTATCAAAGCAGTCCTTCAACGCACACATTATATTTTACCCTTGTCACTGCCACAAGAGCCTGCGTGCTGTTAGCAAAGCATCTCTGCTCCTTCTGAACTCACAAGCATTAAGTCTGGTTTTGGGACCAGTGTATACCAGTATATCCTTCCAAAGTCAGGGCACCAGCCCTCCAGTATGTTTACTGCTGGAAATTTCCAGGTCTTAGTAAGTATGTGTAAGAGAAGCAGAACCTGTGAAACTTGGGGGTTTGGCTTTTTCTTGCATGATTAGATTTCCTTGTATTTAGCAAGGTTGGTGGATGCTGTTCCTTCAGCCTAGCGTATTTGTAAGGTCTCTCACCTCCATACGAGTCCTCTTCAGTCCAGCGACAGGTCAGCTCACATCGCTGCTCTCTGCCCAGAAGGTCAATAATTTGGGTCTTTCTCCTCTACCCAGCTGCTGAGCTTTATGGCACGTGGAGGAATTCAGACGCTTTTGAGATCTCTGTATCATCCTGCAAATTTTGGTTGAAATTGGCATCTGATTTCCTTCTGAAGTGAGAGGAACAGCAAAACATTGTGAGTTGAATTGGACTAAAGTTCAGGGAAGCACTTACCTGCTGAAATCTCATTGACTTCAGGTTAAGTCCAAGTGGTCTTCAAGTGAAGCTTTGGGCCATTTTTACCACGTGCGGGCTGTTGTTTCCAGGAAAAGTGGAAAAAGTTTTTACACCCAACATGGACTTCTTTACAAATATCTAATGATGTGGACTAGATTTTTACTTGCTATGGTTTATATTAAAAAGCCCAGAAATGGGGCAATACTGCAACAGTTTCAGACGTGTATTAGGATCACAGAAAAGTTAATCAGAAAGGACCTCCCGTGGTTGTTAGTCCAAGCCTGAAGCAGGGCTAACTTCAAAGTTTGCTCAGGTTGCTCAGGGCCTTTTCTAGTTGAGTTTTGAAAATCTCCCAGGGAGGAGATTGAACATCCTTTCCAGGTCCCTTTTCCAATTTCGTGCGGTGCTCAGGGGAGGATTTTCTCTTATGTGCAACTGGAATTTCCCTTCTGCAGCCTGGGGGTGTTGCCTCTCATCCTGTCACTGTGCTCTTCGGGGAAGGGTCTGGCTCTGTCTACACCGCCTACCTTTTCCATCTCCAAAACACCGTCAGTACAATAAGACAAATCTTCTTGAGGTTGTTTGCCTGTTTGTTTTCCTCTCTCAGTGCTTCCCTTGTTGTTTCTGTATTCTGCGAGTGATTGACAGCATAACCTCGTCTTCTGCCTACTGCAGGCAATCACATATTTGGGCTTTTTCAAAGCAAGATCTTGTTTCTGTTTAGTGCGTTTGAAAAGAGTACTGCATGAACAGAAAAAGAAATGAGGTGGTCTGAGAAGTCCCTGTCCTAAATTCCTGTCTGCCGAATACTAATGTTAGTTATTATCAAGCTTAGTAGTGCACGAGGTTTTTAGTCTCTGTACAGTTGGCCTTCATCCTGCTGTGAACATAACAGTATCAGTCAACAGTGAGCAAAAAGGCATGAAGTTAAAACCTTTGGGTCTTCTTCAGTGGCAAGTAAGGTCGCAACCAGGCACCAGCTCAGATATGACACAGGCCTTGCCTGAAAATTTGAGATTAGACCAGGAACTTCATAATAAAAAGTCAAATTTAATTTCTTAACAACACCCAAGACAGGTGTCTCAGTGACAGTTGTACAGCTGGTTTTATTCAGTTTAAAAAAAAAAAACGTAACTTTTTCTTAAGAAGCATTACTATGTATTTCGGAAAGATTTCTCATGTAATGAGATGCAAAAGTTCAGGCAATATCCTGTTTAGATGTGTTTCTATTTGATAACAAAAATGGCGTTGACAGTGAGGGATTGCACTGAATAAGTTATTACTTTGAGTTCTATTTTACGCTGAAGCCAGGATGTGTCCTGTAAGTTCACAGCTGTTTTAACTTTTTCTTTTCCTCATCTAGACACCTATATGTCCATGAGATTTATTTGTTGATCTATATGGACATGCAATCCTTCTTGGGATTATTGCCATAGAAACAAGATGTAACATAGAGCGTGTTAGAAGTAACAAATGGGATTTGGCAGTCCTTCCCATTTACTACACAGAGTCTGAGCTGTGTACAAAAAGCAGCAATTACTTGCTCTTGGAGCCTTATTAACAGGCACATCTATCTGCACATTCATTAAAACTAGATACTTCAATTCTAGCTGGGATGACATTCAGATATTCTGGTCTTTAAACTAAAATCCCTGACTTCTATTTTATTTTTCACTCAAGGCAGGAATATGTTGGTTTTGACATTTTGGTTCCTTTTTGTTTGATTGCAAATCCCAGAGGCAGCCTGCGCTCCCAGCCCGTGTGAGCCTCCCAGGAGGAGGTAAGATGCAGTAACTGAACCGCTGGCACCCGGGGGACAGGT
>NW_009224861.1:38492-79329 GCF_000690835.1 Fulmarus glacialis
GGGAACGGTCCCTCCTTTGAAGGATGAAGTCACCCAAGTTTTGCTCGTAAAGCCTGATCTGCCATGGTGCTGGGACCCAGCTCCCAACCTCTCCCAGGGCTTCACACCCTGCCTGGCTTACAGGCACGCTGCCCTTCTCATCCTCGGCGGCCCAAGGTTGCTCTCAGTTGGCAAGGTGCAGCAGCCGGAGCTTGGGGGAGTAATGGGCTGTGCCAGGCAGAGAGGTGCTTTTGCACGCAAGAATGTTTGCAGGAGTAAACACAATGTACTGTACATGTAACTAAAGCTGAGCTGACTGTCTGGGTCACAGCACATTTACCGGTATATGTGAGGGAGGAACGCAAACTCAAGTTTTTAAGCCAAATCCATGGGGCACCTTTTGAAGTTGTGTGGGATGGTGAAGAGGCAGAATACTAGATGGAACAGGGTAAAGGACAGAGCAGAGAAATATATTGGAAAATAAGGCATATCTGCTGACTGCCTGTGCCTGAGCACCAGCGGGCAGGACGAGTCGGCAGGCTGAGGCGTAGCAGCAGGCAGCGTCAGCCTGTGGCCCTGTGCCTTCCTCCGTGGGAGGTCGGTTCCGGCTCAGCAGGCTGCGGGGTGCAGATCTTGCTCTTCTGGCAGACAGAGGTTATGCTCAGGAGGGAGAGCCAGAGTCCTGGGAGATGTTTTGTAGCTACTTGGAGAAGTAGAGGTTGGCTCTAGGACTCTTCCTTTCCTTCATCTCTTTCCCATCCTCCCTGCACCAAGTAAAATCAAATCTAGAAGCAAATTGTCAGGCCACAGAGGGGTCCCTTGCTCTGGATGATATATTTGCTGACCTGGGATTGAGCACGCACTGTCCTTTTCCCAGGCCACATCCTACAATGCTGCCTCTTGTTGAGAGCGGAGCAGCTTCTAGGGGGGATTTCAGAGGCAGCTGGAGATGCTTTAACGCTCTCAGGGAAAAATCCGTCATCCCCCTGCACCAATTCAGGAACAAACCAACTTTGCTCAACAGAAGAAACATTAAAAGCTGATTGTAAGCCACAAAATTGAGATGGAGCCTACAATGCAACCTGGAGAGCCCAGGGAACTGATAATACAGGGAGCTTGAAACTGGGCTACACGCTCCGAGTTTGTCTGGCCTCCTTTTCAAAGGTGCTGAGGACTCTGCATCTCAAGTGAAGTCGATGAGTGCTCAGGGTCTTTTTGAAACATTTATTTGGTGCCTAAGTATAGATCTAGCACTGACTAACTTCAGGCTCCAAAAATAGTGCAGGTGTCTGCCTTCTCCCTCTCCCTCATTTCTCTTTTTGTTGCTTTTTAATCTCTTCTTCAGCTCCCACGTTCTCTGTTCCCTCCAACTCCCTTCATTTTTCCATCCTCCTCCTGCTGACTTCTGCTCCTGCTGCTACCCCTCACTCACTCTGATACCTCTCCTATCCCGAGGGAGCCACAGAGCATTTCTCAAGGTCCATTCTGAGCAAGCCTTGGGTGGCACCCCTTTTCTCTCCCTCTCTCGCCCTAAATTCTCCCTGCCTCATTCTCAGGGGAACAGAGGTTCAAACGAACAGCTCTGTTCTGCACAGGAACCTGCTGAATTCAAGTCCCAAGTATCTTGCCTCTCCTACGTGGGACTGACCAGGGCTGGTAGCAAAAAGGGGATCATCGCAGACACTCTTGATTGGGGTGGGAGCCCAAAGCAGCTGATGTCCCTTTCTGGCCCAAAAACATAAATCAAAATGTCCCATTTTCCTGTGTATTTCCCATTGCAGGCATGATCTGCCAATGACAACAATGAAAGAGGTTATAATGAAGTGATCATGTTAATGTTGTGAACAGGAAGCTCTCATTAATGGCTGGTGTTTTTCAACTCAGCCAGAAGACAGATGTGGCTGTGAGTCTGGTGGATCTTGTCCCTGACATGAGCTTCTGTCTGTTGCAGGAAGGCATGCCCCAAACGCTGAGTTCTACCAGTATGTTTACCCCATGTGGCTTCAGCCCTCATCTACATACTTCAAAAGAAGATGAACAAGGAGGACTGATCTTCCAGGATGGAAACCTTACCTCAGCATCTCTGGATGCTCTAATCCAGCATCTCATACCTACCACTGATTACTACCCTGAAGTAAGCAATTCACACTATAATAAACAGTTTAATTTTGATGAATTGGGGCAGCACTTTATGCAAAAGTGCAAATGTGTTAAATTTTGAATTAAAAAGACTAATTTAAAAGCTGCGTGCAATTAAAGCTGGTAAATTGATGCATTGCTTTAAATGCTATTTCACTGCTCTATAATTGTTCCCATGAAAAAGCAGATCCCAAAGTTGATACTGCCTTTAAATAAGAGAATGGGGTGAGGGGGGAAAAGCTGTGGTGGTGATGAATTAGTGATATAGCAGTCAGAGCACTTCAAAAATAGCAGTGCATCCCAGAGAGGTTTAGATGAAGACTGAAGCAAAAAACTTCAAGTCTGAACTGCATTAAATTAGCTGAATTTCAGTAGTTGCTGAAGTCACCCAGTTTTGTCTGCATGTACAAATTGTTCCCTCGGTGACAACAGAGATGCTGCTTCTGATGGGTTCATAATTTACTAGGGTTATATTCCCACCAACTTTGCAGTCACTGGACAGCACAGTCCAGATCCTAACCCTTGCTCCATCAGTGAATATTCAGTGTTTCTTCACCAACACTGTGAGGATCTAAACTGGAAGCAGGTTTATGGTCCCGCAAGCCATTGACTTCACTGGATTTTGCACATCCTCAGTGGAATTCAGGACGGAGTTTGACTGGAAGACTTTTAAGTGGTAATATATCTCCATGGAAAGGCTCATATTTCAAAGCGCAGAGTAGCATTGACTTCTGGGCAGTTTAGAAGACTGCAGAAGTTATCAATGCAGAGCAGACAGCACGTTTTAAATTCCAGCAGCTCAGTTTCTGATCAGCTAAAAATAAGTAATAAAGAAGCATATCAATTAAAAAAAAGAACAGAAAGGCAATAAAAATAGGTAATGGACAGATTAGGCTGTGAGATTTTCATTAAGCAATGTGTGATGTGTAATATTATACCTGCTGCTCAGGAGCATGGCTCGGTCTGGGGGAGGGAAGATAATTCAGGCCCCGGGAGGGGTCAGGATGCAAACAACTGAGGATTCATGCCTATATTTTAAATTCACTGCTGGAATACTTTAAATAATCCAAGGATTTATCCGACAGGCCTGCTTCCCACCGCTTCACAGTTGTGGGACTGCATCTGATTGGCTTGGCTGATAGAAATGAATTTGGGGGAGTTAAGGAATATTTCATTTATTCTACTAAAGCAGGCTGGGTGAGACCTGCAGGGCTATAGCAAGATGTGACTAATCTGGGGGTGTCTGCAGCTCACAACCCCGTACAACACAGAGGTGCCTGAGTGTCTACACACGTTTAGCTTTCACTGGCCTCCGTGCATGCCTGGTTGTGCTGTCTCCTATACCTGGGCTCGCTCCTGTAGAGCGGCCTACACACTGTCTTTGCTGATGTTTGCACAGCATTTGGGCAACCAAAGGCTGGAAGTGGATGCTGTGGAGGAAGGAGATGCCACTGCCTCCTGCACCCACTGTAACCAGTTCCATTTTCAGTGTCAGGAATAATTTTAGACGTAAAGGTCTGTCCCAGTGGAAATGCAAAAACCATGGAGTTCAGGGCTTTTATGGCTAATATTACCCACTGTGCAGCTGTTTACAGTGGATCTGCTTGTCTTTCTCCCACAGAAAGCCTATATCTTTACATTCCTGAAAAAGTTCCAGACTCTTCATCGAACCCCACGAGCTTTTGTCCCGAGTTTGTCACAAGTGCATTGAGCAGCAGCGGCTGGATGACCCTGTGCTGGACAAGGTTAGTTTATCTTTACAGCAGAAAAATGTGAGGTATTTTCAATGGGCAGAGAATTCTGGGGCTCTGCGGTGTGTCCTTTTGCCTCCCTTTGGATTGAATGAAACTTTCTCATAAAGGATGATGGTTGCCACTGAGATCCTGACATTGAGGCACCCTAGTACCCATGTCCAAGAGCAGTGCTCCAGGCACTAGTCACCTAAAATCTTCTTCTAATTTTCCCTTTCCCCTTGTCTCAGCCCTCCCACATGACTTTTCTTCTTAACTTCTTTAAGGCTCTGATGAAGCCTGAGGGATGCAAGGAGGTAGGACGTAAAATTCACACACTGTCAATTGCAGATGTCGACACACCACTCTCCCGTTTTTACTTAATGCGTCTGCCCTTTTGCTTTCTTGCTTCTGGTTGAGCAATATTTCCTCTTGGCCTTACCTGTCACTTTGAACGCTACGTAACAGCATGCAGCTACCCACTAACCTCCCGTTGCTGGCACTGACAGATCGTCCGCACAGCCGTGCTGCAGAGCGGCGCTGTCTGGCACACCGGGAACGAGTTGAAGCAGTAGTGAGGCTGTGACAAGCTAACAGAATGAGAAAATCCAAGCTGTTACTGCGTCGGCACGCCTCCTGTTTTGCCCTAGGGACTGTGCAGACTGATACAGTGTGTAACAACACACATGCATCCTCTGGCAGTCTCCACAGACAGTGGAGATGGATCCCACTGGATCCTATTCACTGCTGGATTCCACCCAAGCTCTCCTCAGTGCATTGATGAAGACCTGTCCAGTACACTACCTGCAGGAGATGCATCTTCAGTGCAGTGGAGGGGACAAGAACGTGCCTTAGTCGCAACTTTCCAAAAACACCCAAAATCTGAAATGATTCTCAAGATCAGCCTTTCCAGCCTTGAAACAGTAGTTTTGGCATCAAATACTGAATCACTAACATCTGAACATGTGTGGTTGTTTTTGCCCAGGCAACTGGTTGCATGAGTAACAGGAGGAGCTCTGCCCTCACTATGGAGAGCAGTCAGCCAGACTACATAGGTACTTGGGTTGCCCGTACAGTCTCCGTTAATAGAAATATCTGTATGAGGTGCAGAATCCAAAACACTTTTTCTGAGGTGTGATGGGTTCTGTTCTCTGATGCAAATTTAGGAGGATTAAAATGTGAGCATTGCAAAGTTCTGTTGCTCATTAAACTTTGCAAGAAATGAGAAACATTATCGTATTACACAGATCTCCCAATCTGCCTGAGGTGAGTCTGCATTTTGGACTAGCCTGTAGTAAAGCGGAGTTGGTGGGACACAGCTGATTTTGGGTTCCTGAGAGTGGGGCTGACTTTGAAACTTCCGACACAAGCAACCTCCCGTCCCCCAAGCCGTGTCCTGTGACTTGCACAAAGTCCTCTCCTTCAATCCGTAATAGCAGTTTACATAGCTGGAGCAAATGTCTCCTCAGACCTTTGTAGTTTCCAATAAAGCTTTCCCTTTAGCAGCCACCTGCTGATCTTTGAGCGTGAGCTTAATGCTAGCTGACAGCCGTTATTTTTAGAGATGTGGTTCATTGAAACCTGTTGTTGGTGGAAAGCTGAAATATGCATTTTAACCACCTTGGTTGAAAAGCAGAGAGCTGTGGAGCTCAAGAGTATAATTTTTCCTGATTACAGGGTGTGCTTTAGCTACAGTACGTAGGATGCAGAAGAAGGGTGTTTGTTTTGGTCTGTGTTTTCTGTAAATAAAAATGCAGTTTGTTGTTGAACGCAATTTCCTTTTCACGTGTTCTTGGATAACGGAGGATGAAAGCTTTGGAAGCAGCTGCACTGGCCGTCTTTTGAGATAATTCTAATGCACCAATTGTGCTGTTCCGTACATTTCCCTCCTTGCCCCATATCTTCCTGACTATTCCCACTGCTGCATTCTCAGATAAATCTACACCAAAAGCAAAGTGGGCACCAGCTGTCTGTTATGTGAGTGGGTGTCCTTGTCCTATCATGACCTTGAGCTCATGTGGGAAGAGAGCAACATTATCAGTAGCCCAGGTAAAGTTACTAAAGTGCTGGTGTTTTGTCCATCTTTTCTTCCTCATGTTACATCTGCCACTGGTCACTAAGCATTTTTTTCATATGGCCAGAAAGCAAAGAAGCAAAAAACGCCTCTTTGTTGGTCAAGAAATACATTCCAATCAATTTTTCAGGGAAGGATGAAAATGTAGGAGGGTTGTAAGTACAAAAGGAAAGAATGTATGGTTCAAATCAGCAAAAAGGCCAGATGTTTTTAAAAAAAGTATAAAGGTTGCACCAACAAAATGTCCATCCAACCATAAATCGGCCAATTGCACGTGCAGAATACTTAAATCTGCATGTAAACCAGACAATTGTGCATGCCTCTAAGTACTGGTATATTTTGCATGCCAAAATGTATCATTTGTGCGCCACACTATTTGTTTGCATGTGTGCAGATTTTGCAGGTGCAACGGTAAGTGCCGCCTTTGAAAATCTGGCTCCGCGTTCAATGACATACGTATTGCTGGGAGACTTTAACGAGTAAACACGTTTCAATCCCTATCCATCATTCTGGTTTCCATTTCAGGCTCGGATCAGAAAATTTGGACCCAAAATCTTACAGTTGCTGACAGAGTGGACAGAGACATTCCCATATGACTTTCATGAAGAGCGGATGATTGGCCATCTAAAAGACATGATTCACAGGATAGCCCCGTGTGATGAGGTGAGGATGTCTGACCTGGGATGTTGTGTGGAGATGTTAAATTCATTTTCCCACTTGGTTCCTCCTTTTCCTCCTTTTGCCACGTTCTGTTCCACGCCTCTTTCTGGGAACTCTCACAGCTTGGTTTTCCTCTAATGGTTAAAACCTGTAGTAGCTTCCCTGAAAGCCACATCTCCCAGTTTAGGTACCCCTGTGGCAGTGACATGGGGACACGTTGGAGTGATCAGTGGACGTTATCTCTACACATCGAATTGTAAGAGAATAACATTCCCATTTCATAGATGAGAGATCTGAGGAATAGCATAGACTGAATGTGGTGGTCACAATTCAAATAGCAACGGAGCTGTGATCTGCCAAGTTACAGTCTAGCAGAGGAGTGAAGTATTGTGACCTGAGACCAACCCTCCTGGCCAAGCAGGGGCTCAGGGAGCGCTCCAGGATGTTTAGTTTAGTAATGGGGAGTGGAGCAAGCAGCCAGTCATCAAGTGATTGCATTGGGGAGCTAAAAAAGATCATCAGTTGCCTGAAGGTACCTGGTGGAGGCTTCCTTTCTCTAAGAAAACAAGTGGTTGTGAAAGTGGAACCACCAAAGGGCTTTTATGGTCCTTTTTCTGTCTCACCTTCTCCATTTGCTTTTGTCCTTGATCACCTGTGCCGAAATCTAATTTTCCATTCCTTACTTTACATGTCTTCAGTCCGGTTATTTTTTTGAAAGAATCTTTGCATTTTGTCATCTTTTTCATTAGTGAATCTAACAAGGGTTTGGCTTACACCTCCCTGTCCCTGTAAAAGAGTTCACGGGCCCTATGCTTGAGCTGGCTGATATTGTAAAGCAGGGACCCAGACAGGAGGTGAGCAGGCACAGAGCAGCAGACTCTGATCACAGTTTGGCTGATGCCACTGGAATCCCCATCAAAGTTCACAGGATCTGTGGGCCAAGAGATAGCTCCCGTTGAATCCAGCCTCTTTGGCTGATGTGGTGAGATAGCAAGGGACAGGCCTTACATTTAAAGAAAATACAGATGTTTATGGACATGTAGCTTCTCTGGGAGCATGGAAGTGGCAGAAGACAGCAGTGTGTCGCCTGCTGGGCAAAACTCAGTCTAGATGGCTGGCTGTATGGTCTTGGAGTTCAAATGCATGAGCCATGTGTGTGGCAGAGTAGGACACAGTGAATGGAGTCTCTGGGAGACCTGCTTGCAAATTCAGGTGGGTGAATCCCATAAATTAATTCAGAAACATTAAAAATAGCACAAAATCCATGAAAATAATAAGGATAAGAGCAAATAGTGCATAAAGAGTCTCTAATTACTTTTAGGTTAACCATGGGATGTGGAAGAATTCCGTTCCATTGGCTACATCAAGGCCTGGCTTCAGGCCACAGATGGGTGCAATTCAGTAGAACAAAAAGCGCATACCCGTGAGTCCAAGAAAGAGAGGGGTGGAGAGAAGAGAGAAGGAATTAGCAGGGTTGCAGAACAACGGAAATGAAATTGGACCCTCCTACCCACATGAAACACGAGAGAAATGGAAACAGCTGCTCTTGGGCTGGGCTGGCATCACGGCTGGCACTTTTGGGTGGCTGTAGGCTGGCTGGGCTGGCCAGCCCGTGGGAGAGAAGGGGTGGGAAGGGGAAGCTGCGTGACACTTTGGTGGAGGTGAAGGGAACACAAAGGACTTTCAGAAGGAGCCAAGGTGACCTCAGTTCTGTTGACCAGAGCAGTAAAACTTCTCCCTCAAGGGGAAGAGGCAATGAACTTGCTCCTGCCAACCACCAAGAAAGGTGCCTTGCAGCCCTTCAGCACCTGAAGTGAGAGAAACCCATACGGACCCACCAAAATCATGTTCACTGGAAAGGAGGAACCAGCCAAAAGGGCAGAGAACAGGGGCTTTATGGGTGCTCTTTAAAAGCAGTAGCTGCCCGGGTGAAGAGCCATAAAAGCTAAAAGTCAACTTTTTGCATACAAAGCAATAGTTTATTTGCCTAACCTGAGCAAGTGCTGCACATCTTTGCTCTAGAGTGGGCCTAGCTGTGTACCAATGCTTATAGGTGCCCTTTGGGGCAAATAATTGTTTTTCAGATATTATTAGGCACTATAATTGCAAGTGATTGTGCCTGATTTAATTCTTAAATCAAGAATTAATTTAAGAAACAGCTCATATCCTGCAAATGCAAATTTCCTTTTTTAAGGGACAGCACGAAAGAGTGGTGGTGCCCATTAGTTGTTTGGAAGAAAGTAGTTCCCATTGTGGATCATAGAAATTAAAGATTGAAAGATTGTGAGGTCATCTAGTCCATGTAGGTTAATGCAGGATTTTCCCCTGCAGTGTATGCTCCTGTCCTTTGTAGAGTCCACTTTCTAAAGGCTCTGTGATGTGCTTATAAAGGTGTCCATGCTGAGAAGCATTTCTTAGTAAGTGCTGTGATTTGCATTTAGAGTTAGAAATTTTAATTAAAATTTGAGTTCTTAAGCCACCTGCTGAGGCCTGCTGTCTTCAGAGGAACTTTCCCAGTTAAGAACGAAACATTTTCTTTAAATATTAAACAGTAGTATGCTTCTTTTGACTGTTAATGGGACAATGAAGTGAAATCGGTTGATAGAGTCCAGCATGCAGCCCCTGTACAATGGGGAGTCACTTTGTGGCAAGGTAATTACCAGCATGTTGAAGGTAATGAACAATGTTGTTTTCACTTAGTGAACATAGTTTAAAGAAGGCAGGAAATGCTTTTAAAAGGACAAAAGCAGGATTTTTTTTAATTTTTCTCCCAATACGCACAGAAAAGCTTTCTAGGCAGGGGGGAACCAAACGATTTTCAGTGAGTCTCTTCAAGAGCTCTAATTTCTGAATAATCTTTTTTGTGTCCATTAAGTGTCTCTCTTATTTTATTCTTTATTAGGTGGTTGGCTTACCTGTGTCTTTATTTACTGTTGTCTATATCTGTATTATTATGCCGTATTCCCTACAAAACTAGGTGAAACTAGATCTCTTGATAAGGATTTATTGAAAGACTGGCTAATATGCATGTCTTTCAAGCAATTTTATGCTGCTTTTTGGCTTTTCATCCAAACAGTGAAGAATTTCATACCGCACAGACACGGCTGGTCCAAGATTTCTCATCCAAACGCCTTTTTAAAGAGAACTGGGTTTTCAGCTAAAAGTTTTTTAGCCAAATGTTTTATGTTCTGTAGAAGACTTGGATTTCTGGGCCGTGCCTGCCCCCCTGCCCAAGATTAATTCCCCTGTTTACAAAATATGTTCACAAAATACCAAATATGTCTCTATTTAAATTTCCACTAAAAAATAACATTCTATTCATAGACCTTGATAAGCTATGCTGAGATTTGCAAACACACCTGGATGTAAACCAGAGAAATATTTAGATGGTGTTCAGTAGTTTGGGTCCAGGACAGTCTTTGTAAGTCAAAAGTGTGACCATCTGTTTTAATGAGGATTTACATGTAGACGGCCAGTAGGCTCTCTTCCTTGGAGCTAGTATACAACAGGAATAGATAAAAACCGAAAGAATGTTTTTTAATTTTCTAAAACATATTTAAATTATTTATTTTTACATCTTCCTCACTCAATTTTCACTACTCCTGTGTGACTTGCTTCTGAATATGACACGTGTTGTCATTCTCCCAGACAAGTCCCTCCTGCCTTCTAGGTACTTGTTTCATTTCAGACTTGCCAGCTCTATTTTGCAAAAAACCCTGACTACGTCCTGCTTATCTGGCCTGTGTTCCAGCCCTGCTCAAGAGAGCATCTTCCTCGAGTGAAATGAGAGGTTCCTCAGCAATGTTAAGCCTTCTGCTAGAAAAGCTGTATGAAAGTTATGGTGTTGCAGCAAAAGTTGAAGCACTTGGGATGTTCTGAAGGTTTCCAGCCTCAGACTGTAATGGAAACAGGGTAGATGTGAGCATGTTATTCTTCACTGTGAAGTAGTAGGAGATGCAACTTACAGTGTGCACATGGGATCCTGCGCAGGTGAGAAGAGCATTGACTGTGGCTTCTGGTACCTTGAACACCTAAAACAGGAGAGCTGTCAATGCCTAACACTGAAGACTATCCACAGTCTACAAAAGTCTGAAGAAGACAAAGGCTGTATATAAACCGTGGGATTCAGGAGTACTTCCCAAGACTTCACTTGGGCTGCATCCAGCTTGGGATGCAACACAGGTGTGTGTTGGTCTTCATGGGAAGGCACGCTCTGGCCAAGTCCCTGTGGTGATGATGAGGACTGCATGGAGGGTGCCAGGGTGTACATCTGCTGCGCAGTACAGATGTAACAGAAGAGGGCTTCGTGCCAGCTCTGTTTTAACACTGACAGATTACAAACTGATGTTACTGGCAACTTGACGTTACTAAATTCTGTTTGGATGGAGAGTGAGGCGTTATTCCACTTGTGAGCAGCCAGAGGATCTCTCTCCACTGTGAGTCTTTGTGCTGGAAGAGGAGCTGGTAGTAGGGCAGCCTGCAAACTGTTTTCCCAAGTGACCGTGCTCTTTGAAATTAAGCAAGTACCCATTGCACCCATGCTTGATGCTCCTTTTTCTGGCTGGGAAAGGCCGTGTTCCTCAGCAGGGTACGCTCTGTGCTCTACGTGAGGTTTTTGTCCAATTAGTCCTTGTCTTTAGAGGCCATCCACCAGATATCTCTGGTGATGTCTGCATCTGTCAGCCATGAAGAGTTGAAGGCATTTCTTTCTGCCGATCCTCCATGGCCAGCGGCTCCACTCATTGTCTTGTAAAGAGCTGCTCCAGCTCAGAGAACAACCTGAGCAACTTAGTAACGATCATCCTGCTGAGCATGTGGCTGTGCTTGGAATACGCTATGAGCTTCCTTCAGTAGCAGGTAACGTTTTGGATATTAAATACTCAAAGCTACATGATGCTCAGACCACTCCAACTAGGTAGCAAGTAGCAGCATGCTTCTGCTGCTCTCAGCTCAAAAGGATGGAGAGAATAGTGTTAGAAACATTTCTTATTCCTAATAAATAAGAGTTGACTAGGCACCACTAACAGGTAGAGTTCTCGGCCAACACGTAGCTGGCATAAAGGATAGGTACTGAATGCTGCTGTGCTCCAGAAAGCTGCAATCAGTCATGTTGTAGCATTACCTCTCCTCTGATCCTGATGTTGGCAGGAATATGCGAGTATCAGTGCCAGCCCAACCCACCAGTCCTGCCTGCCTCTTCTCTTGACTGCAGTCTGTTTCTGTGGTCCAGAGCACAGAACTGTAATTAAGCCAACTGGTTATTCTGAAATAGGCTTGTTGAAAATAAAATGGTAACCTGTTGCTGGCTTAGGAGTATTTTGCAGAAGGGAAAATTCAGCATAAAAACACTCCTTTGTCAAGTTCTGTGGGTGGTTTATGTTTCTTTCTCTCCCTGTCTCTCCAGGCCTACTGGAAAAAGATGAATCAGCTTTTGCAAACCCTGAATCAGAAGCTTGCAAGCCTCAGCCATGGGCAAGAAGGGATTGTCAAGATCAGTGCTGCTGTCTCTGATAAGCTGGTTGCCTTTAAAAGTAAACCTCCATCAATTCAGAGAGAAATCCTGAGCGTCTGCAGTGACCCTTACACTCTGGCTCAGCAGCTGACACATGTGGAGCTGGTAAGTGGGAATGGTTCCCAACTTCTGCAGTCAGAGATATTATTTTAAGCCATCATCTGCTAAGTATTCCAGACACAACCAAAAAATGTCTGCACTGCTGCAGCACATCCCGTGCTGTATCAACACTGCAGAAGGAGGCAGGGTTTGACAGGTTAAGAGGTGCTTGGGAAGCAAGCTGTATATCAGAGTGTTCCTGTGCACTTTACCTTTCCAGCTTGCTTATTTGTGAAATGTGAGTCACAGTCACAGGAAGGTCAAGGGGTTCCCACTTCTGTAAGGTGCTCTGAGCCCCACAACCTGAGGGTGCTATTGAAATGGCTGGTCATTAGCTCTGTTATTGATTTGGAAGAAATTTTAACAGTTAAATCCGTTCCTACAGATACAGAAAGCATCTGAGTTGTCTGATGTGTTTTTCATTCTTCCCTTTGGGACTTTGTGTATGGACATACAAGGCTGTGGAAATACCACCCACACGAAGTCCTGCTGTTTCCTTCCTTGGACTGCAGTTCATTCTCAAACAGGCTTTTGATGGTAATCACTCCGATTGCAGTACCGAGATGTTGGACAGACTGTTGTGTTGCACACCCTTCTCCCAGGTTCAGGTCTGCCATGTAGACCTCTTGGATGTTCACAGAAGAACATAAAACATTGCTGCCATCTGCAGATCTCTTGATGCTGTAATGATTTCCTGCTGCCTGTCCTCCTGTAGACAATGTTCATCCTTGAGAGGAAGGCTGGAAAAACAAACCATGAAATGGACTGTGGATTGGAGTGAATATCATGCAATTAGCCTTGGGAATTCTGAAGGTAGTTGATATTCTATTTGTCAAGAAGTGGAATAGTTCAGAAACCCCAAATTTAGGATCATCTTTTCACCTTGGTTAGTTTTCAGAACATGTAACTTTGGCTCTCTTCACTTTATATAACTTAAGACAGAGAGTAGTCCTTTTGCCTGGGGTTTTTTTTCTTGCTTTTCTTTTCCTCCACACTACAATTATCTTCCAAGGGGAGATACCCTCTAACTGGGGCACCACTGCACTTTTAAAACTGATGCAGCTAGAGGTTTTCATTCCACTTTACTGTAATCAATGCTCTCTACCTTCTCTTTACTTACTGCATCCAGTACGCCAACTACTCTGCACTGAAACTGACTGAAGCTTATTTGTTAGTAAGAATTATTTGCTATTTATTTAATAACAGTTATTTGCTAGTAAGAGTCCTATACAGTTATCAGTGGCAAGGTGAGAAGCCAAGAGAACTAGCATAGGGATAGCCATAAAGTTTTCATTTAAGCAAAACTACTGTTAATTTTATTGTTGCTTGGGTGCTCTTAAGTTTGTAGGAATTCCATAATATCTCCTCTGAAATAGCTTTGTGGCCTACAACAAATACTTTTTTCTAATAAACATGTTTAAGGGAATTGAAAAGCCTAATAAGAAGGCCAGTGGTGTGGCTAGAACTGCCAGGTTTGTTCAGGAGCTGGTGGAGATGGATGGTTCTTTACTAAGAGAAATCTGGATGTTTTATTTACTGTTGTTTTGGGTAATGCCTGGGACACTCTACAGTGTAAGCAATGCCTTTAAAGTAAGCCTGTGCATCTTCAATGCCTTCCTTCTCCAATGGCACAGAGCCACCACCTTGGGCATCACCTGAGTTTCACTGGGTAGGGAGGTGGGGTCAGAGCACTGTGTGTGCAGATGAGCAATGGATTGCTATCGTTACCAGATCGCAGCATTACTGCCATTTTAACAGCTGGGAAACAAGTCTATTGAGTAATGCTGGACCACAGCAGGTCTGTGGCAGCGCCAAGCACAGAACTGGGGTCTGCTGGCTCCCAGATGGAGCTTTGTGTATCCAGCACCTTTCTGGAGAGGGCTCTTTCTGTGGCTTGTCACTAATGAGACATATTTATTCTCATTTTCTTCTTTCTGCTGAAATAACTCTAATTGTTCTTATGAATTTTAATGTCTTGTGCTAGTTGGCTGTCTACCAGTTCAGTAACACCATTCAGAGCTGACAGATAATGGGGATGTCTTACCAAGAGAAACAGAAGAGATTCTGGGGTGCTTTCTTATTTCTTCCTCTCTCTCTTTTTTCCCCCTCTAATAGGAAAGGCTAAGTCACATTGGACCTGAGGAGTTTGTGCAGGCATTTGTACATAAAGACCCTCTGGATGGCACCAAGGTATGATTTGTCCACGTGCAAAGTGTCTCCTGCGATCATTGTTTGTTCTAGATGAACTGATGTGATGAGATCCATAAGAGCAGGGCCAGGCCAGCTCTATTCTCACAGCAAGGATGGGACCTGTTGATAGAGCTTGCACTGGCAGGTCATTGCCATTCCTTCCTGGTGGGAGTATGTCCTAGCCTGAGACTGGCCAGCACCCTGATGTTCTACTTTCTGGGTTGTTCCTCCTAACCTGCTTTGACCAGGGCAGATGGCTTGCGGCGGTACACAACCAGGGAACGTCTGTTCCCAGCGTTGAAGGCGTAAGGACTCTGGACGTGATGTAATGCCCATAGTGTGTGCCCAGACACCACAGTAATGAGTCAGTGCGTCATGAATCAACATACTCTTCTCTCTCTACACAATAGCTTTTAACCCAGAGCACCGCAGGGAATGGAGTGCCTGATCAGGGCTTCATCCAAAGTCCGTGGAAGCCAGTTGGAGTCTTGCCACTGATTCCAGTGGGGTTTGAAGCAGCATTTCAGTGAGTGCCTCAATAAGGAAAGAGACTTCCTGGCTGAAGAGGGAGAGTCGGAGATTTCACATACTGCCAGAAAAGAAAGAGGGTGGAAAATTCTTCCCCAGAACTGCATATGGGCTCCCACTGAGATCATACATCAATGGCAGAATTTCATCATTGGGTGCTGAACACAACAGGAAGACCTCTGCCCAGAGAGCACCAGAATAGCCTGTAATGGTGAAAAAATGGATGGATGGATGAATAAAAAGTGCAACATTGGGCTCTTTCCTTCTCTTATTGGAGTTATGGAGATTCTGCAGTTGGTTTCAAGGAGAGGAGAGTGGGCATAGATGGTGTTTCAAGTATTCCGAGCATTGATCACATCCTTTAGGAAGGAACCCCAAGGTAGCAAAGATGTGTCAGAAATATGAAATATCAAACTAACCACAGTGAGATGTCAGCAGTCTGCTGCCAACATGAGGGACAAGACTGAAAATGAACAGTCGTCGTTATCTGTATCGAAGTAAAATGAAAGAGATCAAATGAGGGCACTAAATTTGAGTGAATTTTGGAAGAGTGGGAGGGAGGCAGCAGTGAGTAAAATCAAACTGCATAAAGCCTATGCTTTAGCAGGGAAGGGATGCTAAGAGAAAGAAGGAAATGTTCAATAATAAACTAATGTACGCACAACGGCTGTAGCTGTGTCTAGACTTTCAAATGCAGGGCCAGCACAGGATACCACCAAGATGTGAAGAGAAATTGAGGTTACCAAGTAAACATAAGGAAACATCAGCTAAGGTGGACGGGAGGGATTAGAATGAGAGGCGGAGAGCCTAAAAATAATGGTGGGATGGGAAATCCAAAGAAATCATCTTGATAGAATATGACAAGCTATTTGACAGTTATGCATGTCATGGGAAATCCAAAGAAATCATCTTGACAGACTATGACAAGCTATTTGACAGTTATGCATGTTCTTCAAATGCAGATCTGAACACTGAGATGCTGCCCAGAAACAGTTCTGTGACTTCAATGAAGTGCATAATAACAGAGAAAATAACAGGCGCAAAGCAGGGATGCACCACTGCATTGCCTTTTAAGTTCAAGGCAATGTCTTCCCCCAGGAGGATCTACTTAGTAAAGCAAAAACTGCCATAATATTTTCACACAAGACATGGCACTAACAAATTATTGGAATTCAAGTCAGCAAGGCTGATGAAAGCAGAGGTAGTCTGCAACTTTTCTCTACCCTTTCCCTGGGCTAACCAGAGGTCCCAGCAATGATTTAGAAGAGCTGGGACTGGGCTAACCAGAGATCCCAGCAATGATTTAGAAGAGCCTCCACATGAGGGTAAGGTATAGCCAAGGGATCGCGTGGGACCTGGCGGAACATGGTATGTAGCAGCACAAACCTTACGTGGAGTGACATATCATTCCCCGACCCGTGGAGACCACCCCTGTTAACCACAGGGAATTGGCTCTGGTCTGAATTCCCTCCAGCTGGAGATCATATTAAACATCTTTCTTGCATGAGGGCTTCAAAAGGCTTCACTTATGAATGTTGATCAAGCACTTTGAGTTGCAGATGGAAGATGCTAGGGAGGTGCTAAATATTGTTGCCATTTATAAAGCTTAACCTTTAAAAAGCAGTCTGTTTCAACTTTAACTGTTGCACATTTTTCACAAGTTTTGTGGTATTAGCTGTGGTTCTTATGCCCTGGCGCAGCACAGCAGTGTTGAGATGGAAATACTATATTCAGAACAAAACTTAGGTTTCATGTACTTTTTTGCTATAACAAGGAACAATATCACAGAGCGCAAGAAAAGCAACTGCTATGGATAGACTGGGACTGCTTTGGGTTTCCTTTGTTTTGTTTGATATTTACGTGCTGCTTGCTGACATTTACCTTTGAGATGCTTTTAAAATATATTTTTTATTGTATATGTAGTCTACTTACAAAGTGGCTAGGAATTTCAGGGTTGTTAAGATTTGCTCCATAGCATGGTACTGTGATTTCTGTTTCTAAACATGCCTGTGTACAGAATCACAGGTGAATATTTTCTTTAATTACCTTGGGAATCATACTAAGCCCCATTTCTTAAGGGATTTTAGTCACTTGTTTAACTTACATAAATGGGTAATCCCATTGACATTAATGGATCTGTGTTTATGCATTGTGATTTTCTTCTTAGTGGCATGTATTTATCGTAGCTCTGGGAAATATCATCTTAATAAAACAAAAAATCAGTATTCTCTGATACCCTCTAGTGGATGTTAATGAATGTTCAAATAAATCCCGTGAACTCCAGAGAGCAGTGTGTCCTAGATGCACAGTCTAAGAATTTAGGGCTGGGAAAAGGATTTGAATTCTTATAATCCCAAGCAACATCTTCAGGCTGCGTGAACTGCCTTATCACTCTGCTGAAGTCAAATTATCTGTTGATCTCAAAGGAACCGAAGAGTTCAGCCAAGTATCTGCTCCCACAGCCTGTATCAGTTATGGGAATTTATGTTACGTTTCATATAAAAAAAGTGAAAAATGTTCTTCTTGTAATGGCTCTTATCAATGAAGTATCTCTGGCAAGTAAGTGACCTGTTCAAGAGCAGCCATCAAGACAGAGCTGGTCGCTAGAGAGCCTATTATCCTGAAAACTCAATGAGGGAAATATTTTTTTCCATAAAGAAGCAACTAGAACTGTGTTTTCTTTTGCTTATCTCTTGTTCACTTCACTAAATTATGGCCTCTCTCCTCCAGAAAAGGGCTGTGGGTGATTGCATTTACTAAAGTGAAGGAAGTCCTGGAATCAAAGGCACAAACTGCGCACGCTGTGGAAGACTGTGCTTGTCTTGCTTTTTCTGCATGTCGTTGTTGCTGTCTGAATCCTGCAATGCCCCGGCTGTTAATATCCCAGTGAGCAAGGGTCAGTGCAGACTCTTGGTGAACACTTGCTGCAGGCAAAATGGGGCTGTTTTCTACACACTAGCGTGAGCCGTGCAGTGTGACACGCTCAGCTGGACCCTGTGCGTCTGCCAGCCACCCACCTACTCCCTGACTTTTTGAAAGGGACTCTTAATGCGCAGTCTTCCATGTGCATGAGAGAGATGTGGCCAAGTAATTACCTTTGTGTAGTATTTATCTTAGCGATCAGGCAGCTAACTGAAACACAGTTATATGTCTTTCTGTGCTTTTTTCCCCCCAGACTTGTTTCAGTGAACAGAAGAAGACGAGTAACCTTGAGGCCTATGTGAAATGGTTCAATAGACTCTGCTATCTTGTAGCCACAGAAATTTGCATGGTAAGTGAAAAGTAGGTGGCATGTTTTATCACATGCCTGAATTCCCAGTTTGAGATTGTACATTAATAAGCAGACCTGGGAATTTATTTCTTATGACCTAGCTAAGGATCTGACGGTAACTTTTAGTAATATTGCACTTGCAGAAGCAACCTGATAAATGACAAACATACTGCAAAACAGACCTGGTGACACATGGGGATACATGGTTCTCTTGATGTAGTAGGAGCACAGTGAGGAATAATGAACCCTGCAGGGAAAAAAGAGAGGAAAAAATGCCTTGAATTGTCCTGTGAGATTTCTGCTGGAAAAGATTCTAGTGGAGCAGTATTTGTTATCTGTCATCCTAAAGCTCTGTTGTGCTTATGAATTCCCATTGCATGGATCTTTGTCCTGCTGCCCGTTACTGTAGCTGTGACTAGTGGTTTTTTAACTTGGTAGTGGTTTTAGTTTGTTTAACTTGGCCCCATCAAAATGAAATTAATATTTTCTCCTTTGAAAAGGGGGTGGAAGGGAGGAATAGTAATAGTATAAACAGCCTAGATAGCCCGTGACTCAAAAGCATTACCATTTGAAGATCATCTTTGGAAAAGGTGGGGTGATTCCAGTCCAATTAGAATGTGTATTTAAAATGCAAGCTACCATTTGGCCTGGCCATATTGCTGAAAGGGCCAGAAGAGGGGAAGGGGATTAATGCTGTGAAACAAAGGCTTTCTGGGACAAAGATGCTGCTGTTACATGGGTGTGAAATCCTGCCCTTAGGAAGGTCTGTGCTGACGTGCCCACTGACTTGAGGGAGGCCAGCAGGGAGCTGAGGCACTGCTTCGGGGCCGTTCGGGCTGCCTGTCCCAGCGCGAGGCAAGCCTGGGAATTGCTGTGAATTTCTTCTGTGTCACTGCAATGAAAGCTTTGATTTTAGAGACTGCCGGTCACCAGCATCCACTGGATTGCTGGAACAGAATTAGGGCAGTGACTGACAGCAGATGACCCAAGCTGCGCATGGACCCCTGCTCTGTGTGTAACAAATACCTAAGATGCCCTCCAATTCTGCATATGCTTATTACAGATACTCGTTTATTTTAATTTGCAGCCTGCAAAAAAGAAACAGCGAGCACAAGTCATCGAATTCTTCATTGATGTTGCCCGAGAGTGCTTTAACATAGGGAATTTTAATTCGCTGATGGCAATCATTTGTAAGTACAGCTTCTAACCAGGTCTCTCCATCAGCTGCCACGGATGAAAAGGGGAAACCTGACCCTGATCCATGACTTTCTTTTCTTCTTTCTCACTCATAGCTGGAATGAACATGAGTCCAGTTTCCAGGCTAAAGAAGACTTGGTCAAAAGTGAAAACAGCGAAATTTTTCATACTTGAGGTAAAAAAAAAAAAAATGGTGCTGATACACCGCTTGAATTATATTCTGGATTTTTTTTGTTTGTGAATGTTCACATTTTTATCCAGGTATGAAATGTTTGTAGACATGTTTCACAGGCAGAGGGCCAGATTCTGGCTGAAGTTTCCCAGGTGTAGTGAGGAAGGTGTGAAGCCGCTGATACGTAGAGGGGAATCACAGCACTCAGATAAATAGAAGGAGGAAAAAACCCCAAAATATAAGCCTATATGCAAGCCATAGTGCTTCCACCGATGCCAGTTTTGTTTGGCCACAGACACAACACTGAGTGTAAAGCTCCCAAGCTATACCTTGGACGTCGAGTGAACAAGGCCCAAGGTTGTTTTTTGTATTGAGGATACCAGGATTTGGCATATACAAAATGTGCAGTCCTTATTCTTCACATAAAAGCTCAGTAAGCTGTTACTAGAAGAATTGAAGGTACAAACAGCCATGATCTGTGGATCTGTCATTGTACCTGTGGTTCATGGGGTTTTGTGTGTATGTGGATTTTTGAAGATGTAGGCTAGGCTCTGTTCAGGGTTTGCTACAACTGAGGGTAAAGTTGTCTTCAGAGGACCCAGGTCACTTTCCAACCAAGGTGTCTTCTTTTGTGTATCTAGCACCAGATGGACCCTACTGGTAACTTCTATAACTACAGAACAGCATTGCGGGGGGCTGCTCACAGGTCACTCACCGCACACAGCAACAGGGAGAAGGTAGGTGTGACCACATCTCGTTTATCTCCAAATGGATGGTGTGCATTGCTGCTGAGAGTCAGTGGCTCAAGGACTTGATGCAAATGCTTTCCTCCCTTCCATGGGTCACCAATGCAAGGCTCGTGCACTGCTAAATGCAATTGGAAATATAAATCTGTGGCTGAAAGGAGTCTGAAATGGATCACAGGGCTCACAGACACTGAGGAGCTAGAGAGGGCAGGACACACAGCAGGGAGGATTTTGTTGCAAGTCTCTATATCCCTGGAAAATTCACATTGTTTAGATTGATAAACCTGATGGAACAGGTATTCCAGACTAAAATGACTTTTATTTTGGTGTGGAGCAAGGTGGAACTGCGCTTTTGTTACAGCTGTGCCAGCCAGGCCTCTGTGCAGACAAGCCCCTATTGTGTAGAGTGTGATTGAGAGAGAGAGCAAAGGGCACGGCACTCAGAGATGCTGTGGTTCTCAGAGATGCGGTGGTTCTCCATTTACATTAGGGAAAACAAGTCCTGCAAAGAAGTCTGGTCTGAATCCATTGCAGCAAATTTGGGGTGAAATTCTGTCCTCGTGAATTTTCATTTCATTTGGTTGTTGCTGCCATCTTGGTGAACAAGAACTGAAGTGTTTTATCAGTGTTCATGGCAGATATGTAGCTTTCTGAGATGTCACTGATGCTGCAAAAATCAGACTGACGAGAGGTTAGCGCAGGATCCTCCTGTTTTGTGCCTCAGTGTGTTTCTTGTTAATTTTCTTATTTCTCCATTCAATTCTCTTTTTTTTGTCTTATGAAAGAGGGTTTGTTTTTAGCATTGCGATTGCTCATAGTTGTAAATGGGTAATCTCTATGCAGAGCATGGCTAAGGTAGATACTGCATGAACAAGCATAATATGGGATATAGTATTCATTCACTAAAGGAGCCAGGCCAGATGCTAATCTCACATTGCTGTAAATTTGATGTAAATCTGCTGAAGCTAATGGAATCTTACAGCATTTGCAGTGAAATGAGATCAGCATCTGGTCGCAGGCTGACTCAGCTGCAATGGGAGTGTACACTGAGTTGTTCTGAAAAGCACTTTGTGCAGAGAAGATGATGGCTTTGGACGTTTGTGACTGGCAGAGAAATTCTTCTAACTCTCACGCTGCAGCGAGGACCTGTCAGTCTGAGATGCTTCTGCAGTTTAGTTCTGCAACCGTCATATATCTTCAAACCAGTTGCTTTATTGTTTGACTTAATTTCCTGTGGAAGTTAGCAATCTCTGTCATATCTCTACCCCTAGCTCGTAAAGACTGATGGCAGAGAGGTTATTAGATTGAAAGGAATCTATTTTACATAAGAAAAAGCCCATATTCTGTTTCCCTTGTGTAGATAACATTAGTTCAAGAAAATGCTCAAGTATATGATTTGGTAGCTACTCCCACTGGGTGTTTTACAGTGTCAGATACAGCAGATCATGTAATTCTTGCTGTAGGAATTAAGGAATTTTGTTTCTTTTTATAAGCAAGATTATCAGTTATTTATTTTAATGAGTTTGAATAAAATTGGAAGATGATGATCACTTTTGTGATAGAAAATGTTTTTTCTTGGCAAACTTGGGGCAGAGCTCACTGTGAAGAAAATTTTTATTCAATTCAAATTGAATTGTGCTTAACCAGAGTTTGAGATCCCAATCCCCTCCACCCCTCTTCTCCACAAGTGGCCCCCCCAGAATCACAGATGGAGGCTTCAGGCCTCAGCCCATCTGCCTGAGAAGGAAGGTGCTCTGGAGGGAGCGCTCTTGTCGCAGACCGAGAGACTAAGCAGTGGGTTGTGTCTCGCAGGAAGAAACACTGCCTGTAGGCTCAGAGGAGCTAATATTTAACTGGCAGCCTCACCAGAAACGTTACTTTATTCTCTCCTCAGGGCTGGTGTCTTGGCTGCTGAGTTTTGAACAGCACTCGAACAGAAGCACAGCTCGGGGGCTAGATGATATCCCCAGAGGGAGCCGGGGTGAGCCAGTGACCTGGGGCACCCTCCCTCCTCCTGCGCTGCGCACACATCTCGCCCAAACCCCCCTGTGACACCGGCCTTCTGGCACAAAGATTTCATCACCCGCTCCATCCTCATCCTCAGGGTGCCCGTGCGAGGCGGAAGCACAGGTTGTAGGAGAAGGATCTCAATATATCCCCATGGAGGATCCTCTGACCTCAGTCCTCACTGTTCTCCTCCAGCCCTTCTCTCAGTGTGTAAACGGCATAGTTATAACTGCTCGTTACTTGTTCAGGAGCAGGCTTGTAAAAAGGCATGGCGAGGCAGCTCTCAAAGGCAAGAGGTGCAATACAGCGGCAGAAATAAACCTGCCAAAGTGCAGGGTGAGAGAACCGGTAATGAAGAAGGGCTGATGTTTCATGCAGAATTCAGAGGGGTGTACTTGTTAGGAACTAAGTCTGGCTTTATCTATGCAGTCAGCTGACCTATGCCATCTCCAAAATTAAGTCATTCCACTGGTGAACCCTGCATTGTGCTAATGACATTTCTCTGGCTTTGAAATGTTGGGAGCATGTACAGTGCAGTACTGTGTGTGTGTTGTTGCCGTCTGATACTACGGAGAAGAACATGTCAGATCTCATTAGCTTTCTTCTTTCTGCAGGAGGCAATTGTCCTTCAGCATGTGGGTGGGTTGGATGGCACAAGGGGCAATCAAAAGGGAGTGAAATGTGAGTTTCTGGCACTAACCCAGATTTTATGCTAGCAAAAGGCCTAGATTGAAGCCAACATTAGAGTGTAGCTATATCCACTTTTGTTGCTTTTCCTACGGAAATTTGGAAAACAAAACATACAGGGTAAGATATTTTTATGCGGGAAATAAGTGGAGACCCAAAGACAGAAATCCCCTGGAAATGTGTAGAGAATTGGTATCCTAGGGTATGTCTTTGACTCCTTTTGGATGCAGATGAGAACAAGCTCTACCCACGCTCTGAGCTGACTGGTGGCTTTGTAGCTGTATTAGCATGGCATTGAGCCCACATTCATATACCTTCCCTCTCAGCAAGGCTTTTCGTTTATGTTTAGTACCACTAATGATGGTGAGCTAGCTCCCAGGCAGTGTGGAGCAGGGCAGAACAAGCTCGCATCTGCCTGCAAAAAATATGTAGACAGAACCTGGCCATAATTTCTAGCTGGGGATCAGTGTCTGGTTCCACCTCTCTGTATCTTTTCACCTTATAAGACCACATTGGTTACAGAATTATCATCATTTTTGGTAGGAAAAAAAACACATAGACTGAATTGTATTGATCTAGTTTGGATGATATAAAAATGAATCGTGAAACACACTTAGCTCAGTTTGACTAGAAATTGCTCCACTTCACCCTGATGGGAGGGCTCAGGATTTTGGGGGGTTAGGCTGTGCTTTGTTTCCATTCCTATATTATATCAGTGGGATGTATCAGGATAATGCCAGTGGCTCTTGGAGTGTCAGTCCAGGCTTTTTTATGGCTATTGCACTGACATTACAGAGTTTACCTATGGCTGTCCCATAAAAAAGCCAGCAGAGATGCAGATCTTTAGCAGTTTACTGCATGTGGTATTTTAGCTGAAACAGAAATTGGCTTCCACTTTCACAGCAAGAGTTGGTAGCGGCTTGTAGGCTCCTTGCTTCAGTAAGTGTTTTCGTGTCTATGATTTGCTCACACTCACTGTTGCATTGTGAAGGCTGTAGACTGGAAAATAACAGCTGCCAATCCTGTTCTAGGTCCATTTCATATCCCGTTACAGCTGATGTATGGCATGAGATGGAATAACAGTACGATATTAAATACTTAACTAAAGGATTGCTCCCTTGGCTGGTCTTTCATGCCATGAAGGCACTTTAACTTTGGTGCATGCTTAACAAGCTACAGTTCAGTTAATTCACAAATAGAACAGTGGAAATGTTTGGACACTCTACCATGTGATGTGTTTTCCTTTAAGTTCATGGTGACTAAGTTTATACTTAGTGGCTTAAAAGACAGGTGTTGCTGCCACAGGAAGATGCTCACAGAGGTGGCTGCTGACCTTATAGCTCAAACCCGCCAAGTGGCCTTTTTCCATCACAGTGCCAGTGCTGGAGAGGTGGGTAGATTTGAATATTGAATCCCAGAGCCCTGGGGGTCACCTTTGTCATGGACTGGTCCTTTGTGTTATCTTTCTATTCCCTTTGAGTTGTGACACAAGAGGACCCAGAGAGGTCTCTGCTGAAGTGCTGGGGATGCGCTTCAGGAGCGCTATTGCTGCTTTCTGCCATAGAACATCTGGCATCAAATTTATCCCTGCTGTAATTCCATTAATGTTAAGAGTCTTACCTAGAAGTAGACTACTTCTATAGCAAATTATGAGCTGACTCTGATGGCTTAGAGAGAAGGCTTGGATCACTGCTATATGCCACTTTGCCCTGGATGATGCCCAGGGCTTATTTTGAGCACTACAATGATCTCTCTGGCTGTTGTTGGCAGTTTCCTGTCAACTAACTTAATATTTTCAATCCTACTGTCTGCAGGTTAATTTGGAGAAGCAGGTTGTTCTAATCAGACACCAAGAAGGAAATTACATGCCTCAAGAGGTAGCCATGCATGGAGCTGTTGAAAAAGAACCAGCTCCTGATTAACTGTTTGTAGACAAGTCTTTGGTCATCAAATTTTATTCTGTCTTTCCTTGTTCAGGGACAATACTGGTTCTTTGGTTCCCAGCTGTCTTTAAATGGCTCGATTTGTGTATTCAACATCTTTGCTTATAAAGACCCAACAGAGAAAGGAAGAGTTCTGCAATTTTATTTTGCTCTTTGCTGTCTGATCTTGTTCATCAAACAGTGATGCTGTTGATAATAAACTGGGTTATTAGCATTTTCTTACTCATGTTATTCTGCTCAGTGAACATTGTGTTCAGTTCATATTCATTTCAGTGTACATCCTCCTGATGGCTGAAAGTGTCTCTATATCCTATAGCCCTTATGCTTGCCTGCCACTGTACTGCTTTTTAAGTGCACAGCACACTGAAAAGTTAAGATTTCTTTTTTTCTCCTCTCTCCTGATTGAGTTCTTCTTTCATGCAGAGAAAATACTGAATTGGAAAGATAATAGTTATGTCATTTCTCTTCACAGATTGTGATCCCCTTCTTCAGCCTATTGATCAAAGACATTTATTTTTTGAATGAAGGATGTGCTAATCGCCTTCCAAATGGACACGTCAACTTTGAAGTAAGATCTGAAAAATGTTTTTATCTATCCCATTCTGATAGCACTATCTGAGGCCGTTTGCCTGCAATTTCAGTGCAGACCAACAAAGACTGAATATGCCAAAAGGGACGATCTCAAGTGACTGTGTGAAGGTTAAACCAATCCCAGAATATTTTTTTAAAAGAATTAATATGTATGTTTTATATAAACGTTGCAAGCAGATCATCCTAACTTGCTTGATGTCTGTTGGCTGCTAGAAATATAGTGTCAGTAGTATAAATGATTGTACTTATGGCTTAGAGCGGAAGATGACTTTTTCAGAAAACATGGAAAACTATTTTTCCTATACACACACACAGAGAGAAACAAGTCAGTATAAAATGCTTTAGACTTTATTTTATCTGCCTTTTTAGCCCTTTTTCTTTTTTAATAAAGAGGTTTGGCAAAGTAAGACATAAATTACTTCTGGTCATTAGAGAAAAATTAGAATACAAGCAGAATTACATACAGAGTACACAGTCACTGTGTCCGTGAGGTAAATGTCATGCTGCTGATGTAAGGATTCGAATGTGTTATCTCCTGCCTGTAGGTTTTACACAGAAGAATTTCTATTAAATGCAGTAGAAGGATTTATATTCCCTCACAGCCCTGGCACTAGGTAGCATTAGTCACACATCCTGAGTAATCCCGGTTCTGTGCTGGAGCAGATGGTTTTATACCAGTACACCTTGTTACTAGCAGCAGTGTGCAGGCTCTCGGGTGGTCTGCATTGTGCCATGCATTGCAGCGGCTGTGTTCTTGTACGCCGCTGGAGGGGCAGAGGTGGAGTGTTTCTGAAAGAACTGCCCAGTGTCAATGAGAAAATAGTTTTTGAGCTCTCAAATTCTTTGTAAATAATTTCTTCAGCATCGCTTTGGTTGCATTAAATTTCTTCTTCAGTTATTGGCATTGTGAGATAGTGAGTAATGCGTAAAATACTGAGCCTGGCATTACCTTAGATTATATCAGAACTGTTACAAGACCTAAAGAGTTGTGAGGCGTTGGAGTCTCTCCACTTTATGTAATTTATATCTAATTCTGCTCCCTCTGTTCCATCAAAATTTGTCCTCTATTCTTAAGTACATACGTGTAACCCATAACTTTGTTCATGGATATATTTTCATTTAAGTACAGAGTTGGCTTGTAAGAAGGAACATAGTGCACCCTTTCCTCTCTCTTCCCCCTGTAAATGAACTGTGAAAAGGTACCCATCTAAAACACACAAGGCTTTTTTCTCCTTATATCCTTGTGGTTGGCATGAGGGATCCTGGATCCCAGTCTTCTGCTTGGATGTGGTTGTTTTAGTGAGATAATCTTACTGTATCTGAGTGGAATCGTTTCATTTTTACAGAAATTTCTGGAACTGGCTAAGCAAGTAGGAGAATTTATAACATGGAAGCAAGTGGAATGTCCCTTTGAACAAGACCCTAACATCATCCACTACTTGCATACTGCTCCCATTTTTACTGAAGATGGTAAGACTCTGTACAATCTCTAATCACTGAAAACATGTCTCTTCGTCACTACTAATTAACACCCTGATCCAGGCTTTGGTGGTCTCTGCCACTGACCAGTCCCGGTTCTTTCCTAGCTTTTCTGTCATGCAGCTTGTTTATCCCCAGTCTATCAACGTATTTTTGCAAATACAACCTTCTAGCTCATGAAGCTGCTGCCTGATTGCTTTTCTTTTGTCCATAGCTTCTCTATCAGGCACTGTCTAGGAAGTTGCCATTGTGGACCTATTTTTGTAAACAAGGAAAGAGGCCACACAACCATGGCATGGACTTCTATGAATGTCAGCTGTCCCTTAACCACTCATTCCGTGACTGATGGAGCCAGAACTAATCTCTTCCACAAACCAACACTGTCATCTCTTCAGTGAACACAGCCCAGGGAGATGGTAGTCCACTGACCTCCTCCACTACAGCAAAGAATATGTTACCTACAGAAAAGAATTTTTAAGAAAAGTATTTTCTAGTAATTAATTTAAGCTGTAGCTATGAAAGCCCTGTTCTGAAATTATTTCTCTGATTGTCTTTTTATACTTACGTGTCCTCTTCAATTTGGTATCCAGCATGTCAGACTGTGTCATTTCATATTGGTTCATGTCAGTTGCCTCTTGGTACATTGTCACACACAGAATTGTCTATAGCTATATTCCCATAAGCTCTGCTGGTGCTGGGTTTATTCTTTTCTTGCTTCTATAGGCAGTTTTCTGTAGTAATCCAAGTTAAGCAGACCAGATAGTCTTTATTTCACAGACTATTCAGAACACAAAATACTGCTTCAAAAATCCTGCCTAAATACTAAGAAGAATGACTGCCAAAATAGAATAATTAATTTGATTAAAATAATACATATCAAAAGGAGATAGGACGGAGGCATTTGTTCTGGTTTTAGGCTCTAAAGGGACAGAAAGTGAAAGTCAGGGGTGTCTCAGAAGTGGTGTTTAAAAGTACAGTTTTCAGGCTGCTGGACCGAAAAAGGGTGACCTCAACCCACTAATTGTTTGCAGCTTTTCTCTCTCATGCCCTCCCCTATATCCATACTGCTTTCATGAGAAGCCCTTTGCAGAAGCCACAGCATGAAGTTTTAAAGTTTCTCGTCCTGTGTGGTACAATATAGGACATACAAAATGCAGAGAGAGAGAGGGTTACTGTTGCTGTTGGAATAACACGTATTTACCTTTTCCAGGTTTGTATCTGGCTTCTTATGAAAGTGAAAGTCCGGAAAACCACACAGAAAAAGACAGGTGGAAATCCTTGAGGTAACCACTCATTTTATCAGCTCATTACTAAAGTACCTCCAAAATGCTGCACTGATAGTCAAAGCTTGTGAAGTGCTGGCATTTAAAATGTGACCTCTGATGGAGGTGTTTTCCATTTAAGACTAATCTACAGAGCTCAGGCTGCACTGATAAAAGCTAATCGTAATCTCAAATTATCCACCATTTAAAGAATACCCTCCACTCGTGCATTTATACAGTGCTGTACCCGTGCAAAAGAGGCCTGGGGAAGATGAAAAATGTCCTAGGTTAACTGGATCTTCCTACAGTTTACATCTCTCACAACAGACGTATAATGGCTTGGTGTAAGTGAGAATCTAAAGAGAGTGATTTAAGAAAAAACAACCCAGCTTTATATTTGCTTTTTTCCATTGTTCTTATGTTTTACATTTACAGATCCACTATTTTAGGAAAGACTTGAAGATTGAGAGATTATTGCAGTAGGTCAAGGAAAAGAAATCCGCCAACATTTTGCACTACTGATTCCAAAGATGCCTGTTTGGGATTTAGACAATTTTTTTTGTTTGAGTTTTTTGTTGGGTTTTTTGACTGCCTAACGTGATGGATGAACTGGATTCATCCACTGAAATCAACAGAACTGTGTGCACAATGATGCTTTTCTAACTATGAGACATAGAGAGGAAGGACAAACAGACTATTTGTGGCTGTGCCCAAACTGCGTCAGGATCACTGTAACTTTTGCCTCTGAAGGAAAACATACGAAAATCAGGAGTGTGGAGAACCATGGTACTGCAAAAGAGAATGGAAGTTTAAAAAAAGGAAAGCAAAAAATACACATGAATATTTCAGAAGCAGGTGCTTCAGACAGCAGCTCTTTAAACCCTTTGAGGATTGTAAAATTAAATCAAACACAGACACAGCAGCAATCTGGTTAATTGCTGAATGAAGAAAGAAGAACTTAATCTTACATTAGCAGTCCCCCAGCCTTGTTGAACAAAGCACTGACTGCTACAGGTATAAGCTTCCAGCAGATGGAAACTGACATCGCTCGCTCATATATATACATGTATGTCACATAGAGACCACATCAGCATGGGACGGTCGTACAAACCCCATGAATTTTTACAGAGAACAATCTGAAGTATGACTATTGCTTAGTTATTCTTCCCACCACTGTTGTTGCTTTTCTTACTGTGAATCTTGGCAGACCTGAGGAGGGCACAGAGTGTAGACGGTATTGCCTAAAGACCCCCCGCCGCATCTAAAGTTGAACTGAAGAAGCAAATGACTCTGCACTCAACTTACCTCTATTTAACGTATGTGGTGTATTCCCTAATTTTGTTGATGCTGAGATGCATCTTTTAGAGGGTTTTATCACACTTAAAGAAAAAAGATACTGCATTACCATTTGAAAAAAAATCTATCAGGTTCCAATTAATACAGTACTGTTTATTTTGCAACGTGATACTAGGAGGGTAGGAAGGGGGAGGTAATTGCTCTGAATTTGGGAACTACATGGTATACTTTAGAAAGACAAAGGGTTTCAGACTAGAATGAATGCACTAAAGAATTTGTCATTCATGAGCAGATAACCATTTTTCTTTTTTATTTTTAGAATCTAAACCATGTTCACCATTTTGTTACATACAATATGAAGTAGGGACTGTCTTGTGTTTAAAGTTGTACAATAATCAAGGTGCTACTGTAACACATACATTAAATGATAATGAACTATATGGATATCAGATTCAAAACTAAGCCCTAACAGTAGACTAATTGTTTGTATGTGGAAGGAATGTTCCTACCTGCCCCAGAAAAGACCTCAAAAAGCTTAAATGAAACCTAAATGCCACATGATATCAAACTTCGCATTTCATTACTGACTTGATGCTGGCCTTTTCAGATGTTCCAGTCTTTCTCCGTCTACAACAAAAGGATGTAACCCTTTCTTTGAGATCAGTAATAGTTTTATTTCGATACAGAGTGATTCCAAGTGGCTGTACTGTTTTGAAAAATTAGGCTAATCACAAAACCCCTGCATTTAGCCAGAAAACTGGAACTGTTCCTGCCCTCTGCCAGGCCTCAGAAGTTATCCATGCCTGAGTGAGTTGTTGAAATGTGAGGCATTGGTGACCTAGTGTTTGACGGCAGCTCTGGCAATTGAGCTGATCGGGAGCACAGCAGCCTGAGACATGGTCTATGTGATACACTAAAGGTTTGTAGCGGCTGCAGTGCAGTTCTTACGCTGGGTTTTGATCTGTGAAAACCTGTGCAGTCTGGATCATGGAATCCACTGCTCTTGGAGTTGCTGAGATGAGCAGGACAGCTTCTCCTAGATTTGCATACGTAGTGGCTTGAGGCAGAACTGCCATTCTCCTTTTCATGTAGGTCTATCAGCGTGTGAATTCAAACAGGGGGAACATGAAAACGTCATGTGTTTACTCAAGCTTTGTATGGAAGAACTAAGTGTAAGGATGGTACGACATCATTCCAGCCAGGGAATGATCACTATTCTGGCGATATTGTTAATATGCTGTTTGCTAATTTTTGTACAGGAGCCGAGAGCTATACAGAGAAACGTACACACAAAGCCATTCCTTCAAGCAGAACCATTTCCAAAATGATGCCATTAAAAGCCTGTTAAATTCCAACCAAATTCAGAGCAATAACGATAAACATATCTACAACAATGCTAATGCTTAAGTGTGTTTGCTAAATGGTCATTTTTTTCTTAATGTCTGCATCTTTTTAACAGGCACAGTGTGACTTCATAGTGGAAATGTTTTTTTATTTATCTGAAACCCAACGTAGGTGGATGGGCCCGTTCTTAAAACCTGCTTTTTAAAATGCAAGTCCTCACTCCTTTTCTAATGAGCCAATAGAGGCTGGTGCAGCTGATAATGTAACACCCTGAAGATGAATCAAAATGTGATTTCTCATGGTAATACTTTATATTCTTGGGCACCTTCCATGAATTCAGGCAATTTTGTAAGTATGAGTTAAATTAGATCCCATAAAGTTTATCACTATTGCAAACTAAACCACTTTCATAGTCCAAAACTTTCAAACCTCGGTACTTAAAATGGAAGCATAAAGGTCAGATTTAGGTAGGTATTAAGGGCTTAGTGGGACTTTCAAAAGCACCAAATTATCTTTAAGCCTTTTTGTAGTCACACATTTAAACGGTCTTTTTTCAGAGGTGCTAACCATCCTCATCTCTTGGTGAACACTGAGGCAATTATTGCTTTATAGAGGTGTGTGGCATATTGATCTGTAGTATTTGATCTCCAGAGATGCTGGCTGGTCTTTGCAAAATGACTCGGAGATGAGAGTACACAGCAACTTAAAATGAGAAGACAGCACTTTCAAAAAACAGACTTTAGGAATCATAGCTTGTCCTCACATAATTTCGTGGCTAAAATCCTACTGATTTAAATAGAAACAATGTAAAGCCTTAAGTTACGGCTGTCAGTTGCATTTGTAATTCATATTTGGCCTAACTGGGGTGTACAACTTCAGATGGGAGAGCAGTTAGAGCCTTGCTTCACCAACAAGTTTTACAAAGCATGAGTACAACTGAAAACAAAGGATGACAATTTGGGGAATAGATTTCTTCCAAAAACATTCTAACATTACATGAAAATAAGAAAAAGCACTTCCAATAATTAATGTTTTCTTGCTATAAACGTGTGAAGAACTCCTACCATGCTGAAAAGAAAGCAGTATCACTTAACACCAAGCACTAAGCCACTGTAAGGAATGTAGTCATTAGACTAACATCTAGACGAGTTACTAGTAGTAATGTCATGGCTTTCTAATTCCACTTTTTTCAGTGGATTCGCCTCCCTGACAGCTGCTTGAACTAATGCTACACAGAGAACAGAGCAAAGCTAGAGCTATAGGTCTGTAGCGTTAGTATCAAAACCCTAAGCTAGCAAGATGTGAATATATGATACAGAGTCTTTCCGAAGCATTAACTTAGCTTCTGTGTATACAGCAATATTTTAAAAGACCCAGATAAATGAAATCACTTCTGCACCTCCTCTAGTGTAATCAGAGTGGTAACAAAAGTTCTATTTTTTCATTTCTTGAGTGTGCCATTCAGCAACGCGGGGCTAGATAAAAAGCCCAGTGGAAAATAATGAGGGAGTTGTGTGCCTTCAGCTTGTGTTGAAGTCAGTGAATGAACTTGCTCAATGCCTTTCAAAAGACACTTCATCATACCATCTTGCCCTCAATTTCACATCAGCATCAATCACATTACCTAATTAAAGGTGGATGGATGTAGGTCTGCTGGCTGTGACAGAATTTTGAAGGCAAAATAGTCTTGAAATGAGTCTAGCGTACAAGAACCCTGTGTGCCAGAGTACACTGAGCTTAGCATGTTGTTCCCTCAATTCCCACAATCCTGTCATACAGCTGGCTGGAAGCTCCCCATGTGAATAGAGGACATGCAGATCTGGAAGCAAACACTGATCCCAGCCACTGCCGAGATGGCACTTTAACAAAGTGTGGACGCAGCTGCTAAAGCACTTCAAATAAGAAACAATTTAAGCGTAGAGATATTTTTCTCAGCTTGAAAATATTTTATGATGTGGTCAGTGGTGATAAGATAATCACTCACTTAAAATCAAGCCATTCCCTTACTGATACCTTGGTTACTTCATCATGTTTTATTGCAATAGTTTACGCACCTTTTATGAAAGCACATGAGCACTGGTTTGCACATGACTGTAAATCCAGTTTAGAACAGAGCTCAGATTACTGAATATGTAACTGGAGTTATCAAAAAGAAGACATGCTAGGAGAAGATATTGTTATGCCTATTGGTGTAAAAATGTTAACAGTATCTGGCCTAACAATGACTGTGTTCATAGAATGAGACTGATCCCAAGCACAGCAACGTGTATCAAAAACAAGACATGCTAGTAGAAGATATTGTTATGCATATTGGTGTAAAAATGTTACACAGTTAACAGTATCTGGCCTAACAATGACTGTGTTCATAGAATGAGACTGATCCCAAGCACAGCAACGTGCCAGAGGAAGAACTCCAACTGATTTTCATGGGCTTTGGAGCAGTCCTGCAATTATTAACTATAGTACAGTTTTAAGTTATTCATAGGGATTAAATTGCATTGACAACTGGTATAGTCCCTGGCCTTTCTTTTGAGCCAGGTGTAACTCTCAGACGGGCAGGTTGCACTTAATAGGGTGAAAATCCAGCCTTAGCATAAGTTTTCTTTGACATTGTTGAAGTTTCAGCAGCCAATTCAAGGACCAAATCTGATCCAATGAATTAATTCACGCCTGAAAGCAAAATTTGACTTTCTGGCTTCAAGAACCTTTTTTTCTTTTTAAACTGGTAGAAATCAGCCTTAGTGTCTCAGGTGTCTTTTTCATTGGAAATTAAAACCCCTTTGATTGTGAACTGATTATTTCCATTGTTGTAATTGCAGAATGGGATTAGGGAGTGACAAGGAAATAGGGAAAAGCCTCTTTGTCACTGCTCAGAGGCTCAACTGTGAGCCAAAGACTTTCTTTTCTTTTGTCCTTTTTAACATTATCCATTATCTGTGGAGTGAAATTACCTCAGTAGTTGGTGCAGGACATTATTGAACTGTGGCTGGGGAACAGCACAGACTTACCTGCTGTCGGTATGGCAGCACATACACTAACAGGGGGATGCAGAGGTGATTAGATGATCCTGTACAAAGCTGACATGCAAATTGGTGTCTGAGCCTGCACTCTTAGGTTTCTGATGCTGGGACACATCCCTTTTGAAAGGTAGGAAGTTCTTGGAAGTTCACCTGGGGCAAAGCCTACTTCCTTATCCATCCAACAGAATGATTACAAGAACATTCTTTGAACTGAAAGAGGTTCCTCTAGAGGACTTGAAACAGTGAAGAATTTGTTACTTAGTTGACAGAGATTTTAAGATCTCAGCAACATGGAAAAATAAGTACTTTAAAAAACTATGAGAAATACCTTGATGGTTGTTAACTTTGTATTTCACAGCATGGCAGCAGAGCGGAACAAGATAGCTGTGTCTATCTTCCTATTAATATCAATGGCAGCTGGGCAGGCTAAGGCAGGAGAGAATACAGTGAAATACTGGTGCAGAAAGCTGTACCAACACTTTTGTGTAATGTTGGGTATGTTGGAAAGAAAGCACACTGCCTTAGGGTGTGTCCCTTTCCCTGCAATCACGGCTAGCTGCTCTGTGCAGCAGCTGAGCTGAGCTGAGCAGAGGAGGCAGCAAACAAGTTGCCTTTTTTGATGGAACAGATCTGGAGGCTAATCTGTTTTGTATTAATTTCTTCTACAATTCTTTTTGCATATTTTCAGATATGCAAAAAATACTAAATACATTAAGCTAATGCTCATACAAGGCATCACATCCTGCATTTTTAGATTACGCAAGATGTAGATTAGAAGCTAATAGCTTGTATGGGTGGTATTTCATACACTCTGCACGGTGCAAGATGCTGAAACTCAGGCTATAACCTCAGCTACAGAAAAAAGCTAAGTATGAGTAACTCCTGTCTAGATCCCCTGCCTTGCACTGTGGCCAGACGCAGACTGCAATGCTGTAAATCCAGTGGCTAGACTGCTCGCTCTTCCCTTGATGCCTTTCCCTCCACAGAAGCGGTATTTTGCTCCATAAACACCTCTTGCAAAATGCCATAGGAACATTTTTCTGGTTCTCTGCCATAAAAGGGCTCTATAATCACATTCCAGAGCTGTCATAATAGAATAGGAGTCCTTCTCCCTTCATCCCCGTGGCCCTAAAACTGCCAACCCAGACTAATACTGCAGTATAGCAATGTTCGCAGGCCTTCCTGAATGCAGAAGACTTAAGAGTTCAGAGCTCATGAGTCCTGTAAGTTAAATATCTGTACAGGAAACTTCCTTCTAAAATGTGCACAGCCCATTTAATGGACTTCTGACCAGAAAATTCCATAGTCTAGCTACCTTTCAGAGAAATGTGGCTTCCTCGGTGAACTGTTACTGGTCAGTACTACATCACTGCTTTCATTATTTAATTATGCATCTAAAATTCCAGTCTTTTTGAAACAACTAGACATCTAATGGTTTCTTGATGTTTGGCCTATGGGCAGAGTTGAGAAAGCGCGGGCTGTAGTCTGGACAGTTGACATCCTATGTATTTCCATAACAGCCCAAGTTGGATTATCACTTATAGTTTGTCCTCGCCTTGAACTAGAAGGAATTGTTCCAACAGAATCCTCCTAATTCTTAAAACTTAGTGAAAGATGCACACACAGAACTATTAAATTAAGTGTTTCAAGATACGATTCTTACAAATGTACAAGTACTTCCCTCAGGAGTCTGTCTGTAAAAAGACCATTGCTAGTATGCAACACAGATGGAAAATAAATTATCCTCTGGATTTCAGAACTCTTAGCAAGTGTTCATCAGCTTATAAAGGTGAGAAATCAGATTTTAAATTTTTTTCACTTTTAGTGACAGTACCAGCTGTCTTAAACCTAAATTCCAAGAACATAGTATCCTAAAACATTTATTCGCAGACCTAAAAACACAGAGTAAAAATGGGTAAGTAGAACTGTCTTTATTTTCAGATTGAGAAATTCAAAGCTTGAATGACACATCCAGGGTCACCTGGGAAGCATGTCCTTTCAAAAAATTACCCCATAAAGATATCCAAATTTTAGTTCTACATTTCTTTTGGTGTAACTCCTTTTTACAACTGTGCTTAGAAAATTATCATTTATTTTTTAAAAAGAATCAAGCTAGGAAATAAATATGGATTAAAAGACTGGTATATACTGATCATGTGAGCGATAGTAATGAGGTGCTGTGCTTTTCCTGTATCTTTTTCTTTAAATTAAGCAAATTCATGTTATGATTAGCATTTTCAGGTCAAATTGAAATCCCTCTACCATCCATAATACCCAAACCAAGTAGCTTTGTTAGAAGTCCTCAGAACAAGTATTGACACTTTATTAACTGCACAGGCAGGAAACAGTACGGTTTCTTGAAAGTGGCTGTTATGATTTTGTGACTGTACATAGATCTTGCAAAATGTTAATGGTAATATGCATACTGTACCCCACATAAACACTGCAAGAATAGCATGGTCATTGTTACGCTTTATAGCTGTTGTGGAAAATGTCTTAACCTGCATTCATGATTATAGTGCCCATCCTATTCCCATGCCTTTTTATACAGTTGTGGTAAGATTGTTATGAAATCATTTTGTCAGTCATGTTCAAGCTAACTTACCTATGTATAGAATTTATATATTAAACCCCCCTAATTTATACTGTGTTTTAACAGTTTGCCTGAACTGTCTATGGTTTCTAAATTTTGTAATGTGAGTGTCAAATAAGAATAATTAAAAAAAAAGGCTCAGCTGTGTTGATTTTTTTTTTCAGTTTTATTTGTAGTGGAGATTTCAACAACCACAAATCTACAGAACAGGCTGTAAAGAAACTTGGGTTGCTTTGAAATTCCAGAAGTAAAAAGATATCCCTGACTGTACATGGCAATTCATGATTATGTGTGTAGGCACAAAAGTACCTGTGGTTTCTGCTCTTCCTCGTTTCCACTTTACTGCCTCTCTCTTCATCCTCACATGTTCAGAACATTGCACTGCATGTACACTGCAAGGAAAAGAGACAAATTTTCTTAGTTCCCATAATAAAGTATTTTAAAAACTTCTTCATAATGAGAGGAAAAAGCTGGGACTGGGCCTGAGTATTTTTAGTCTGTTCCTATAAAACTCCATGGTACAACTGATGTTTAAATGTGTTCTTTTATTATTTGTATTGCAGTAAACTGAGAGCTTTTACTGACATGGGGGAACCATTTCAGTAATCATGTACAGTAAAAGACAACCTTGCTTCAAGTAGCTTAAAATTCTTTTAAATAAAGAAGAAAGAGGCTCAGAGGTGAAACCCATGTGTAGGCGTAAGTGGTGGAGTTTCCTTAATGTAACATAGGCATCTGCACCGCGTTGCTTTTTTTTTGTGAGCACAGCCTGGTTCCGCCTGCTGTTACCACGGGAGGACTTCTGCTCCACGTAAGTGGGGTCACTGACTCCAAAGCTTGCGGAAGTGTGGCATGCAACCCCCTGTCTCAGCTCAGTGTTCTTACAGTGACAGAGCTCTTACCAAAAGGGACCATTAAGTCATCTGGCTGAATTTCCTGTAAACACAGTGTTCTTACAGTGACAGAGCTCTTGCCAAAAGGGACCGTTAAGTCATCTGGCTGAATTTCCTGTAAACTGTAGCTTATTCAGGCTTCCCAGCATCAAGCCCCCAAATCTTTATTAGGCTAAAACATTTCAATCCTCAGAAGGCTCAATCCTCAGTTGCGCCACAAACAGAGAGTGAGAAAAGTTGAAGTTTTAACCGTCCCTGTGAGCCTTGCAATAAAAGGGAATGGATCAGGTAAGCTCAGCCCAAGGTGACCCCACACAGACAATCAGGGCGCTATTACCGAAGTGAAAACCAGTCTGAACACCAGAGAGAAAACATCGTGCCTGAGTGGAAATCTGCCAGCCGTTTAAGGCATGGTGTTTCTATTGCTCTTAATATCTTAATACAATATATGAGCATGCTGAGGGCAGTGGAGACCATTCCTGTCTGCCACCTGTCACAGCTCAGAGAGAACCATCATATTATTTGGCCACAACTTTTCACCAATACACGTGTGAATGAACACAAGTGCTGGGACCCACACAAAGTTTCTGGGTCACTGCTTTCCTAAGAAAAATTCTAGTAACTCATTAACAAGGAAAATGTGTTCCTGAGCCATAACCATATCTTGTTCTTTTTGACCTGGCTGAATATTTGCTTTTTTCTATTCTACTGCATAATCTGCAAAAAAATCTATTATAAAATTATCCTTTTCGAAAATAAACTCTCGTGGAGTGGAAATACCACTGTCAGTGGGTTCTCGCTTCGCCTTTCTGCTGATCCATCCATCCAAGCTCCTATTATCTCTTTGAATTTACCTATGCCACAACAATCTAGGACACTGGCTCCCTTTATTAGTAGTTACAGTGATTTGTAAAATGAGTAATGTATTTTCCCTGATACATCTTAGAAATGCTCCTGGTGGTTTATCCATCCCCATTCAGTTCAGTCCCGTATAAACAGACACTATTGTCATTGCTCTGTCCCTGAGCTCCCAAGCAAAGCTACAGCTGGTACCACCCAATCAAGGGGATCTACGAAATTCTCTCCATCAGTATAAAAACCAAACCATGGAACTGCAGAAATCCGTAAACAACTAAAGGCAAAGCACAACTACTAATCAACCACCCTCTGACACTAACCAGAGGGAGGAAAAACAAAACCAATACATCTTTAATTAAGAGAAAGCAAGCATAGCACTGGAAGTACTGAAAGCCAGGAATTTTTGGCTCTGCCGTTGAGCCTTTCTGAGGCTTTGGGCAAGGCAGACAACCCCTGCTTTAAATTTTGTATCCGAACAATGAGAAAACTAAATGAGATTTACATCTCCTGAATAGTTGTTGTGAGGATGGATCACCTACTTGTCATAAAACATTTGAAAGATGAACCATACAAAACTGTGTTTTGAAGCAAATATTTTGAATGTAGCTGTTCATACATGCACAAATGTGTCCCACGAGGATAATTACACTGAATTGTAACGTCTTCTGCTGTACAAAGCAATCCAAAACATAGCTGCATTGTGTGTTACTCTCTCCTCAAGTTGTGCATACATTTGGTGTTGCAAAGTTTAATTAAACAAGGAAATACCTCATATAAACAAAAGTAAATACCATGAGGTTGACAGCAGAAGTAGCTGTAACTACACTCAAATGAGTTTCCTTCACAGTTTTGTAAAGACTAAATTTCTCTAATTTGATTCTTCACCGTTAGATTATTCCTATCTTAAAACCAGCTATTTCTAGAGGGGCTGTTGCTTTGTTTGCACTACATAACCCGATCATAGCCAGTAAATTTCCCCTGACTTTATCCTTCTCTGAGACACCACTTAAATGCCAGCTGACATTCCGCTACTGCTGGGTCTCCACTGCCACCTCCTGAACAGGAAGGAAAATTAACTGCTTTCAATACTGCTTTTCTTTTGAATGTCTGTAGAAGTATTTTTGAAAGCACTTTGTTCAGCACGAAGAGCAATAGCTGAAACTGCTTTGCAGTCTATAGAGGCTACTTGCCATAAAATCTGTTGTAAGCTTTTGCTTCAGAGTGAAATTTCTTTAGTTTACTTTATGTATGTTTGATGTGAAGGCGGTACAACCTTTATACACCACTTTTCTTCTTCAAAAAGGTTCAAAACAAAAAGCTAATTATTCTCAACTTCTGATAGATTTGTTCCTCTTTCAATTGTCAGCTGAAAACCTCTGATTGAAAAGGATAAATTTTTACTAGCTCCCATTCGTTGCATTTTCCATAATACAACAATAGTTACTTCCACCTCTTCTATTCCAGGTTGGAAAGATCCTTCTTCCCGACAGGAGAGAACCTAAATACCCTAGAACCAAAATTTTCCTGCTTCAAGGTAGTCAGTTCTGATTGATAGTCTCTTCAGCATTAGCTTATTTTTCTCCCATTGAATGGGACTTCCCCAAATTGTCCCTCAGCTGCTATACCCTGTTGGAGGGCCTGTCATCTATTTATTTATACAGGAAGACAAAAATAGCAAAGGTAAGACCTAGTAAAACCCTAGAAGAGGCAGTGAGGCAAGGAAGGCAGATAACATGATCCTATCACACCCCATCTTCTCTGCCCTGCCAGCGATACCAGCCACTGGTTTGTCATCAGTCTTTCAGCAAGAAACTTTCCGTAAAATCCAGATACCCTTCCTAGACATTCCTCTTAGAGTAAGAAATCAGTGAGAAACTGTAATTATCTGGTCCAGTTGGCTAGTGTCAGGTCAACGGATATTTTCTGCATGTTCACAACACTTCTGCATGCACGTTCACATGTGCGTGCTCGCTCTCTGTATATATAATTTTATCCCTCTATCTTTTTTCTGCTGCTTGCAGTCTGAGAGAATTCCTCAGGCAGGGGCTGTATCAGCGGATGTTGGGAAAACTCTTAACACTTTGCAGATGTTATTGCTAGTTTTATAAATAATAACCAGTCATTTACATGCTAAATGAGAAACAGTAAACCGCTGGCACCAAAGCCGTATTTGGCATTGATAGATTTGGTATACAAGAAGGACTATGAGGTAAAAAGGTTTTTTAAAAACCACGTGGCAACAAAGAGCTGTCAATGCTCCATATCTTAGTTTCTCTTCTCAAAAAAAAACCAAGAAGAGAAACAGGATTTTCACTCTAGTGCAAACCACATTTAAATGCTTATCTTAAGCTCACTAGCAAACAAATTTTAACGAAAATTTTAAAACCACAAACCCAAACGTATGTCTTCATTTTAGTATCATTTGCTGATACTTTGGGGGGCTGACATTAAAAAGACACCAGCACTCGTTTAATAAAAAGTACACTACACTTTAGATATTCTGGTTTTTGCTTCAGTTGCAAAATCTTGCTGTATTAGAGGTAAAACTTGCTAAAATTATTCTGGGA
>NW_009224861.1:79348-79700 GCF_000690835.1 Fulmarus glacialis
TTTTCAGTTTATCCACTAACCTTCAGAGGTTTGTAATTTTCCCCAGACAAAACATGGTGAGTTAATAAATTTAAAGCTTGTGTTTCAGTTCCACTTTCCCCTCGTTTTGGGTTTGCTTTGCTTTAAAACAATCTCTTTGGGCTCATTAAATTCTCAGTCTGAATGACTGCTAGAGGAGTTGGTAATAACGTTTTTCCACTGTACAGTACTGCGTTAATTCCGACCTGTGACACCAAGGTTTTGCTTTTCTCGGAGCACAGCTCGATTTTGGCTAAGCTCGATTCTGCGGGTGTGGATCAGGAACTGCAGCAGCAGCGGGAGGCAGGGGCGGCCGGGCCCGGCGGCCGGCCCC
>NW_009224862.1:0-41968 GCF_000690835.1 Fulmarus glacialis
TGTCCTGATTATGTTCCCTCCCATCTTGTGTACCTAGCTCAGTCAGTAGGCATGGGAGCTGTCCTTGGACTAGGAGGGCACTTGGCAACAACTGAAAACATCAGTGTGTTATCAACATTCTCCTCATACTAAATCCAAAACACAGCACTAGGAAGAAATTTAACCCTATCCCAGCCGAAACCAGGACAATGGGAAAACTAGAATTTGTTTCAAGAAAGACAGAAAACCCTGACATTCAGAGTCCATCATTAAAGCAATTTAAAAAATCCACTAAACAGAAGGAGTGGTACCATGACCACTACCTCTGATCACCACCTTCAGGACTGCATACTTGTCAGGAATGTCTCCATTGTAACACAGGCCAGAACGAGAGAATTTCCAGAGCTCCTTCAATAAATAACAATACAGACATGCCAGCTAATATATGTATTCATTGTCACTTCTTGCTCTTGACGTGGCATTTATTGAATGAATTTGATCACAGTAGGATTGCACAGAGATTTTGCTTATTTCAAACCTTGCATTCTAATGTTACAATGCCATATATATAATGAATAGTTTAGAAAGGAGAGTAGAAAATTCTTTCATTCTGTTCTTATAACATGAAGATCTAGAAGACACTTCATTAAATTGTAGGAAGGGCACATTTAAAATCTATAGAAAATATACCAAGATATTTCATTAACAGATATATGTAGGTATTTGCGTATGTATGCATAAAAATTTATCGGAGATAATGATATTATTTATAAACTATAGAATTGTGTGTTATATATTGTAGAATATATGACATATACTACACAACACATATATACGTGTACTTCTCTATAAATTAAACCAAAGCCTGACATGAGTTAGGCAAGATGTGACCTAATGATTCAGATTTCCTCATACATACCTACTTTGATGTTTCAAACACTGAAAAGTGAAGTCCACAGGAGTGGCTGCTCTTGGATGCAGGAAGCTAGTTTGTCTGGATCTTGTGCCTGGTGCAGGATTACTCTACCTTGCGTATTCTGCTGATGTGCAAAAGTACTGCATAAAACTTCAAATTCAACAAAAATGCCATGCCTTGGACATTGCAAAAATAGATGTAGAAAGAAACGCTCAAAGTATTCTCAAGAAGTTATATATGAGTATCTCTGGTAATGAAGTTCTGTGAACCATTTTCTGACATAGTATGGACATGGTTCTTGTGAACAGTGAGGCAGAGCAAAGGTCGCTTGTGCAACCTACGTTGCTTTAATGTTTTGGAGGCAATGGAACACTGGCCTAGCAGAGTTCTGCTTTGAGCTATGTAACAGCTTTTATCTAGAAAGCAAGAGCCATATATGTTTTTATCAAAAACATACTGTGTTTATATATTGTACACAGGTAACAGGCTAGAAATCCTCACTGCAAACAGGAGTACACTATGTTAGATGATGTCTAGCAGACATAGTAAGAGCAAATCTGTGCCCTATTGATCTTGCATTCGCATAATAGATTTAAAAGCAAGAATGCATTGCAATGAACTAGTCTGATACTACGTTGAAGATCCGTGTCCCATAACAGTGCACTCAGCTCAGCATCAAACCCATAATTTCTGAATGAGCTATGGTATAACTTTTAGAAATATATTCAACCCTGAATTAAGCCTTCCAGTGATGGAGAACACACCAGCTGTTAGTTAGATAGATAGAAAAAACATAGACTTTGTTTCTAAACTTCGTGCATTTATATTTTACTTCTGACCACTGAATCACACTGTGTCTTACTCTCCTGAACAGAAGACCTCTTTACTGTCAAAGGTCTATTCCCCGTATAGATATCTGCAGGCAGAAAGCAAGTCACTTAATTTCTCTTTGATAAACATTGTAAGTCTCTCTCTCTCTCTCAGGCATGTGTGCCACATGGAAATAATTTTGCAACTCTTTTTTAAACACTTCCAGTTTTCACCATGATATCTACAATGTAGGGACACCACAAGTAGACACCGTGTCAGTATTGGTCCTGTTACTGGCATTGCACAAGTGTGAAACCATCCCCATAGTCTTCCGAGAGATTGTCCTGCTGGTAATAAAGTCTTTCTTAGCTAGAGCCTCACACGGGGAGCTTGTGTTCAAGTGGTGTCCACCAGCACCATAATCAGGCAGAGCTAAAACTGGACAGTCAAGAATGGAAACAGGGCTAGTGGGGAGTTGAAATTATTGCTCATAAAGTATCACCAGGATTAGATTATGTCTTCTGAGTCCAAGTTTTCTGGTGTACCCACCAGCTACCACTTCTTAGATGAACACCTGCACCAGCAAGCTACTACGTAGTTTGGCATGATAGACTGCTCTTTTCACTCCCACTTCCTGTGGAACAATGTTGGTTTTTTTTTCCCTAAAGGACAGATCCTAAATTTATTCAAATAAGGTGTGCTCTAAACAGGCTATGAGGCACTCTACAAGATCACTCGGACTTCCTATTGCTCTATCCTATAATCTAACCTTTCACATCCAAGTTTCGGAGGTATTTTTTGACTCCTAGATTATGTGTGATAGGAAAAGAGGAGAAAATAGGTTTTGGATTGGGTATTTTTGTCAGGGTATGAACAAGTAAAAAGTAAACACTTCTCTCCCATCCCTGTTCCCTGAGCAGAGCTGTGGGGACAGTCTTTCGTGTCTTGCTCTGATTTGGAGAAGACCTCAAGTTTTTTTCCTTTTCCTTTCTTAAAGATCTTCACCTCCGCTCTGCAGGCCTTAGAGACGTACAATGAATGCTGACACTGACTTTGTGACATACAAATTAACATTTGTCTGACATCCTGTTAATCTGCAATGATAATCAACTGGAGTCTTTTTATCTTGAAAGAAGATTAGCGCAGGATGGACAACCCTTTTAATTGATTAAAATGATAAGCAGAGAAAGAGCGAGCCACTTCCAAAATCCAACAGCTCAGTGGCCAGAGGAATGTACACAGCATATTTTCTAAATCCCCCAGCGACTAAGAAGCTTTAACTAAGATCCCCCATGCACATTACTTCTCACTTTGGGAATACAAGAGGGCACAGGTCTTGAATTGGCAGATCAAGAGGCGTAATGATGTCTACGGCAGTTTTGTGTTCTCCTATAGGGAGAGCATCAGACGAAGCATATGTAACAGATTAAAAGATCAGACAGCTGCTGTAGGTTTGCATGTCAGAAAATCAGCTTTGGTTGTTCAGGCATCAGAGTAAAAAAGATTATTTATTTGCATCTCTGTGTTTAAAGGACACATGTATTAGGGCAACTATTTAAAAAGTTATGTGCCAGGGGAAGTACATTCTCAGTAACATCGGTGAGAATTACCCCTTTAGATTTATAATTATCCCTTTCAAAACTGTACAGTAAATTTTAGATACACAAAGGAAAAAGAATCCCAGCCTGGTTTTAAAGCACTTACATTTGCTTCCTAAAAACGCAGAACAAATGCAAACCTAGTGTGGTGTAGACGCTTCTGAGAAAATGGCTAGTGCATACCTTTAACATAAAACTATAGGAGAGAAAATTTAATTAGGGAGCACCCTGGTGGTCAATTAGTGAAAGGAAAAAGTTAAATCTGATGATATGTTCACTACTATGACAGCAGCCATCAATGTTATTGCTCACACAGTAAAGAGAAGTGTGTTTTAGGACTGTTACTGTCCTGTGTGTCTCACTGACTGTTGCCATATACTGTGTACCTGCAGGAGCTGTTGGCAATATGTGACTAATTGCACACTTATATACCACGATGAAGAGGGAAGAACAAAACCCTAGACCGACAGATTGACAATTTGGCGCTATTTTGTATTGTGGTGTGTGTGGTTGCTCCAGAAATACAGGATTCATTGCAGACTGAGTCACCGCGCTTTTCTATTCGCTCAGCTATCTACTATCCTTCTGGTTCACTTCACACTGGGTGGTTTTTTTTCACTGTGGAACTTAGAAACAAGGTCAGTGGGGAGGACTCCTTGTGTGAAGTGCTACACAAATACATATCCCAAAGAGAGTCTGCGACTCAGAAGTTACACAATGGGTAATATTTACACAAAGGGTACACACAGTGAAGCATATGGGAATAATGAGAATATTTGACAGAGTAACAGGCAAAAATCTTTGCTTTTGTCAAGGATTTTGTTTTCTTTGAAATAATCAACTCAAAGAAGAACTTAAAGGAGAGACGTGAAGGAGGAAAATTAAGTTGATCTGATATATTTACGGGTACTGTGAGAGGGAGACCTAATAAGACCATACCCTGCCATTCTTGAAAGTCAACTCTTGATGTGTGACATGATCAGGAAATGGGAGCTGCAGAAGAATGCATCTTCAAAGCATCAGGCTAGGATGGTGGCCACAGGCAGCGGCTGTGAGCAGGCTGGGATTGCCTCTGCCAGTGTAGCTAGAGAAAAAGATTTTGAATTAATCAGTCACGGACACCAAAAGACTGGGGAAGAGTTACAGCTATGCAGGCAAGCCATAAAAGAGACTGAGAGCTCTAAAGAAAGAACCTTGGATACAGTCTGAACAGGAGAGTTAAGTTAAGGTCAAGGCAACTTCTCACTGGTAGATGCAAAAACAAGTAGGGTGAGCGGTGGTGTCTGTAGGGATCCCACAAGAAAATAATAAAAAAATGGGGAAAGGAAATTCAAAGATTTCTCTCAGCTGTGTTGGCTTTGACAAGACATCTAGATATCTGGAGGGACATGCCAGAAATATAGGTGGAGTTTTTAATTGATGTACATTAAAACACTGGATCTATAAATGATGTCAATGGAGAGAGAAGCTGAATTTCTGTAAGATCATAAAAATATGAAGAGGGAAAAGAGAAAAGACCAAAGCACGGAGCCCTGTGGGGATATTTCTGCCTAAAGCCACAGTGAAGGAACCCCAACCAGATAGCAAATTTCTAAACATGCCTGCAGGCATGTTCCCCTAGGAAATTTCTTCCAGAATGTGCATGCCTTGAAGGAGCAGTATTCACACCTTTTGTGCAGCACACCTAAATCCTGTGCACAGCAGCGTTTTTATGAATCTCTGAGTCAGTTCTCATTCCATTTCATGCACCTTTGACTTGCTTTCAGTGTAATAAGTATTCCAGTCACCTGGGCTGGTATTCTCATTATTCTCTGCCTCTGCTGATCTTCTTGGCCATCACTTCTCTATGTTATGCATAATCTGGATCATAATCAGTCTGTGTGGACTGCTATGTCAGTGAATGATGCACTGTCTACTGGTACTGTGAATAGACATCTTTACACTGTACAAAAGAATACGGACTTGGTTTCACAAGTCTGCACTGAACACTAATCCGTTCATATAGCAACTTACATTTCAGACTACATACGTATGGCACAGGATGGGCTTTAGTTTATCATCTCACCTGTTTTTGGAGTAATGTTGAAATACAGGCTTTTCCTCGCAAACCCTTTCTTCTCAAAATAGAGATCAATATCTCAAAATGTTGATAATGCTCTTAAGCAAACCATGTGCTTCCTCCACTAATTAGATCAGTTGCCATTTATCACAGCATTATTCATCCTTCAGACTATTTAGCAATTATTTTATCCAATTGTTTTTTAATATATTTTCAGGTATTCATGGGATGCTATATCAAATGGGTAACTCAAATCTACTTACTTCGTCTCCTATCTTTGCATATCCTATTAATTTTTTAACAGTCTTAGAGCACCAGCTGTTCAATATCCGATTGTGCTGTTTGTTGTTTATAATTCCATCATACTTACACATTCAGATTTTTTTCTCTTAATATTTATTCCACTGGTGACCTCTAGACTTCATTTTATCAATATCTAGTTTAATCAAGCCTTTAATACTTCATAATTTATCAAACTGCTGTCTTTAAATATCAGCATCCAGGCTGCCATCAATTTTATCTTGTTATTTACCAGTAAGTCTCTAAAATGCTTAAAAGGTCTCCACGTATTATTTGTAAAAACCTTTCTGACTTCTCCCAACTTTTTGGCTAGATTTACCTCACTATATCTTTAATTTTTTCTTTTTCTATAAATCTTTTCTCATTGAATATGCAGTTACACAAGTGTCCCTTACCTAGTTTCATTGATACACTTCATAGTCAAGTTTCTTAACATTGGACATTAGCCCAACTCTCTAATGATCTTCATTAGGTGCTGTACTCTTATTTGTGGTAACTTAGTGTCTGAGTCATCTTGATGTTTGAATACAAGATGCCTAGAAGCTCTTGGCACTTCTTAGACCGTGTGCTGCTGAGACTAGGTAAGCACCATGACTGTGCTTTGCTCAATTATTTGTGTTCAGTCCTAAGCTGACAACATGATTATTAATTACATTTTGCAGGATTTCAGTTCTCATCCTGCTAATTGGACTGGGGTGCTCATGGCTGACCTTCTTTTCAGTCTTTTACCCTTGATGGCCTGTCTGTTAAAAGACCACATCTGACCACTTGTGTAATTCAGTGTGTCTTGTTACTGCAGCTGCTTAATTAGGGGTCACATCTTCACAATAAACTACATAGGCAGAATTAATTTCTCAGAATTTCATTTACTGAAGGGAACTGGGATGGGGATTTCACTTGAATCATTTATGATTTAATCTCCTTGGCAGATGTTCATAAATATCTGCACCTGAACTGGAAATATTGTTATACTCTTATTGCCTGCTTCTAGACACATTTTTTAATCTGCATGTACAAGTCACAGAAGCCAATGGTTTTGATTTGTTTGAAATCTTCCCTTTTTTTATGGATGTCTAAATATTAAAGTGACCATTTGTTCTACCTTTCCCCCAAACTAGAAGCCCAGGGTTTCTTTCTTCTGAATTAACCATCATGCTGTTTACCATAAGATTTAGCTGTAGGTGAAAAATTCATTAGGTTCCCTCATTTTTACAGCAGATTGCAAAGTTTGTCTGTTGCCTGTCTGTGACTGCAAGGCTCCAGGAATAGCTCCGGCTATAGAGCTTTCCTGTATGTCCTCACCAGGACTCCATGAGCTATCAAGTATCACGTGTATCCCTATGGGCTCCTTTGAGATGCTGGGACAGAGACTGAACATTCAAATACACTGGCAGAAGAGGATAAGCAACAATTTAACATGACTGAAGTAGATATTAACACCTCTTAAAATGTGCCATTTTGTTTCATATGGCTTATCTTGCAGTAGAAGCTATTGATTAAGGCAATGGGATTTCAGAAAAGCAGTTTCAGACACTGATGCAAAATGTTTGGTATCCTCTTACAGTCATTCAATCCAGTGACTATCTAGTGTAATACAGAAAAATCTGGGAGGAAGAGATCTGTGTACTCCATCACCTTGGCTGAATACCTCGCCACTAGATAATACAGACACGCTTCATGTCTCTTGCTTTACTAGCTGTGTAGTGGCTCAACTTCAAGGGATATTACAGAAGGTGCCTTTTCTCGAAGAGACTGTGGTCAGTGTGCATGCTTTGGATTCAAATCCCTCCAACAGCGAAAAATCCGAACTGAGTTTCTTTTGGCTAAGACAAGAGCTCTAGCCATTTGGATACCGGCAAAAGATATATTGGACCTGATCCAGTAAACTTTTTAAATGAACATATCAGCAAATTTTAGCTATGCTTACATAATTTTTACTGGATTAAACCTTAATCATCTCTCTGACTAATCTTTGGCTTTCACTGGTGCTTAGGAAGAAGAAAATCTCATAGATCTTCAGACCAAGGAGCTTCTAAAACATATGGGAGGCAGTATAGGCACCAGGGACTGAGATGAGTCTGGGATGACTTCAGAGGTGCCTAGAGACTTTCAGGACTCTTGTGAGTCAAGCTCTGCTGTGAATGAGAAGGCTTTCTTGTTCCCTAGCCTGGCAGAGTTGCTTAAATTCTTCCAAATTTAGGGAAGGTGTAGGTAGCCCAAAGGAGCTAATATAACAAACTCTTATATCCTGACTCACTCTGTGGACCTGACACAATCAAGGAATTTATAGTGACACTCCCCTAAATTGAGGATGCTGGTGACCGGGAAAGGTTGACGTTCTTGCATTGTTAGTCAACACCTCACCCAGAAAGCACTTGTATTCTTTAATTTCTAGTCAAGCTTTTTATGCACATGTGACTAAGCAGTACAGCAGGGCAGGGAACCCTTTCCTTGGTCTCTAGAACAATATTTCTAAGAACTAACATTGCTTTCATTTAAAATATTCTGATGACAAGACCAACCATTATAGTAGCAATACATTACAATATGTTATGACCACAAATCCAGATAATCTATTAAATAAGGAAAAGCAGCATAAACATTTAGAGATGAATAATTTCTAAGAGTAATTTTTAACTAGAAAGGATATAAGGTTTGTTGAGCTGGATTGTTTATTTTTGCCAGTGTCTGGGGGTGGGCAATTTATACAAGGTTTACTGTTACATGCAATCCTTCTTATTCTGAGAAATGCTGGAAGAACTGTTCCACAAAGGAAAGTTCCAAGGATGAAATCTTTTTCATCCCACAAGCTGATCTGCACAGGTGATGTTTTGAGCATTGTCTGGGATAAGGAAGGCTTGGTGGGCATCCATTCCTGGTGCAGGGGAACATGGTCAGCTTTCCCTGGCAATCACATCAGGATTGCCCCCAATCATCCCCTTATTCCCACTGTCAGGAAGATGCTGTCTCTCCCTTCATATCAGGACAAAAGCTCAGGACTCCCTCGTAGCTCCAGGGATGTGGCAGCAGGGTGGCTAAGGGAAAATCACCTTAGTAGCCCTTGCTCTGCCTCCCTGCTCATGTATCTCACACTTACCAAGACAAAGAATGGATCTTCATATTACGCTAGGGTCATATTTTTGGGACAAAATGTCTGTTACTTAATGGCCATTACTTACCCCACACCATATTCTTGATGAAGAGCTCTGAATAGTTCCCATCTGTAAAGTGAGGTTCCCATGCTTTTTAGCTATCAACATTGTTTCTGAACATGAGACTCCCTTCTGCTTTTATCTGTATTAATAAGTTCATTACCTCCTTTTAAATGCTGTGACCCACTGACATTTTTTTTTGCCATGTAATTCTCAAATAGTAAGTCAGGACATCCCATTGTCTGGAGATGTTTAATAGATTATTTAGGTGTTGCAAAACAGACAGACTACTTTCGGAAAAATAGGACTCTCAAGCTTTAATTTTTTTAATGTATTTTTCCCTTTTAAATGCCAATTACACCTCACTTCCCACTGACTCAAACATTTTATAGATGCTTTTAAAATGTGTTTTTTCATTGATACTGTCCCACACCACTAATTTCCATTTCCCCAATATCTTTTTTCTGTCTTTACTGAACGAAAAGAAGAAGAATGTCTCTCCTGTTCCTCCACATCAGACTTGCTGACATTTTCAGTAAAGTACTTTTTCTCTATGTTATGTATGTAGTTGTATCAGGACGCACGTGCACATGTTGGCATCTGATATTTTTGGACAGTTTTATTGAATATATACAGTAATCAAAAATTGAAACATTTTACCTGGCAGAGCCCTACAGTGTGTCTCCAAATAGCCCAGTCAGCCAAGGGCTCCCAGCCCAGTGGGTGCCCCTGTGGGTTCAGGAGGAACAGTGGGACATCAGTCCCTCCTTAGGAGAGAAGAAGGGAGGGAATGGTGTCAAGCAGGATTAATCTTACGAAGTTGGAAGAAGGATCATCATTATTAACTATTTACTAACAACTTGTACCTGCAGCTGGACACCAAACAGACCTGTCCATCTACAGAAAATAATGATTTCTCCATTCAGGCTTAGAAAAGCCTGTGACAAGGTGAAGAGGAAATTACCCAGGTCACTTCCCCCATGTCAGTCAGGCAAGATCCTTGGGTCTCTCATGCTGTAGCTTTTAGGATGCTTATAGAGAACCTTCACAGGTGTGAAATGCAGCATGGAGACACATCAAAAGCCCATCTGAAAATCAAGTAATTGCATGATAGAGGTTAGCATCACAGTCCTAAGACAAATATGCTCAGACTTTTCATAATAATCAAAATGCCTGGCTTCCTGTTGATACTCAGAAATCTGGAGATACTGGTAATCATCCAGTCCAGAAAAGCATGGCTCTTCCTTCTTTTTCCAAAGGAAATCAAATGGTAATGTTTTCCATTCTGTGCCATTTTTGCCATTCATTTGTCTGCAGATAAATATTTGCTTCCAACAATTTATGCCCTCTCTCCCAGTTTGTGTTTATAGTGTATCTGAATTGGTTTCGCATATGGTATTGCAGAGGGTTTTGATAGGCACAGATGGTGCATCTGCAAACATTTGAAATCTGCTTCAGTACCCAAACCTTTAATACTTGTCAGTGTCCCAAGAAGAGTTAGTAAATGCCTGATGTAGCTATTCACTCATAATAAACACTAAAGGGTAGTGAGTTGTTGGGAATTAAAAAAATCAAAGAAATCTTATCCCCTGATTCTGTAGCTCCAGCAATAATATCAGGAGGAGGATCACCTCACAGCAGGTAAATTGAAGGAGAAGTTTTAGCTGGCCTTTCTGTGCTTCACATTCATTTCCTTCTCTTGATTCCAGTCAGACCTCTGTAACTAAATGACATTAATTCTACTTCAGTGTATTACATTTTGCTGTCATTAAAAGAATAGGGGGAAGAATTTGTATATGCATTGCCTAAAAATACCTAAGGCCATTCAAAAGGAAATGAAAAAGCAGGATTATTATGCAGACAAAACTGACTCATTTATTAGTGCACTTACATAGAAATTTAAAATTACTTGTCCCATTAGAAAAATCCAGATAAATTTTGTTTTCTGTGTTAGATGAGTACCAGCACCCAGGAGAATTCACCCTGGCTGGATCCTTTGTAGACAGAGACCTGTTGGTGGGCTGAGGTGGGGAGGGGCGAAAGGCAGAGACACAGCCAGCCCCTGCTTTAATACGATATCAGCCCAGGCAAGTAGTTCAGCTGCTAGCTGTGGCCCAGATCCCATTCTACATAGTGATACTGTCTGGCCTTTGCTTCAAAGGCAATTCTGCATCTGCCTGTAAGTAAAGGTAAGGACAGGGAGAAACACTACCCTTTGCACTCATGCAGACATTTTGAAATACAAAGTGCTGTTAGCCCAGTAAGCTCCTCAGAAGTCCTGGCCCGCAGCTCTAAAATTGTTGGGATGACTCCATAATAAAGGGTAGATGGCAAGGGAAAGAAAAAAAAAAAGACATTATCCCCATTTTTCAAATGATAAATGAAAGTCCTGCAAATACATGTGACTTGGCCCAAAGTGAGACAGAAAAATCTGTGCCAGAGCTATTCTGCACTTCAGCTGAAGCATGCCAAGCCCAGACTGGGTCCTACACTGATTTATCCACAGTCTAAAGGCACTGAGGATCCAATAAGCTGTACGGTGGAAAGCTCCTAAGAACAAACATGTGGAAGGATGGAACCAGGTGGATAGTAAATGGAAAGTTGTTCTCACAATTAGGGTTATCTGAAAAAATCCAGAGTTGGGAAAGGAGACCAAGACAGAAGGTAAGGCTGAACCTACAAAAAGTGGAACAAAGAAGGCTTAGAAGTCAAGAGCAGACCCTGGGACTGGAGGGAAGGGAAGCAAGATACAAGGATTTCATATGTCCATCATGGTTAGAGGAACGGGTAGGGAAATAGTGTAATTTTGGCAGGTGCAACTTTGCTGAAAAGGAAAGATAGAAAGCAGAAGATAAAAGAAAGACGAGTCTATTTCCCAAGGATGAACAAAAAGGGTGCAATGGTGCCTTGAGTGTGTGTGTGTACATTCTGCAGTGGAAGAGGGAGCCAGATTTGTTAAGGGCTTGAGTGTCAGAGGAGGAGAGAATAACTCCTAGAGCCGAGGCCATGGCAGGATGGGCAGCCAGGAGAGGTCTGTTCCTGAGTGAGCCACTATAGCCCATGCTGTCCTGCCCACGGGGAGCCTGCTCAATGGGTGCTGCAATAACTGTGACGTCCCTTCTGCTTGTGGACTTGCTTCCTTCGAACCTGCCGGGCTGGGAGCTGCAGGGGAGAGCCATGGCCAGAGAACGGGAGAGGCAAGCGGCAAGCTTTGGGCAGGTAGGAATGGCAGAATAAACAGGCAGCAGCTCATGTCTCTCACTGGCATTGTCTTCCTTCCCAGCCATTGATAACAAGCAGTTTTAATCCCCAAACTTGACAGCTTTTCTACAATTTGCTTAAGAGTGAGTGTGTTTGCTGAGGACTCACACATCCATGTGTAGACCTCTCTTCCTGGACTTCAAATGGCTGTGCAAGGATCATGACTTTGAGCATGAGTTACTGTGCAATCAAAAATAGCATATTTTTGCAAGCAGGGGAATGAGAATAGAGACTGAGTTTCTCTCTCACTGTACAAACTTTCAGATTTACACAGTGCAGCTTGAAACCATAGCTGTTCTAATGAGGAAAATGTGCAGTCAACTGAACATTAACTGTTTTGCACACTACTACTGTAAAAATAAATAATCAACCAACTTTATCTCTGAATAGAAAACTCTGCAGTGGGAAGATTGACTGAATAACCGACATGATTGCTGAGGAAGAGATGGAAATAACAGTTTACAGTTCACAGGATCTCAATGGACAATCAATGTGGTAAATTAGGATGTGGCTGAAATTATAGATATAGTAATTAAAATTAGCCATGAATAATAGAACACAGTTCCTCTGGAATAGAATAGAAAGTGCCACTAGACAGAAACAGAATAATACTGTGCAAATGTTCAGAAATTTTAATTTTTAAGAGAAGTTCAAATTGGCAAGAGATGTGTTCAGTATCTCCACTGACACTTTTCACAAGCTTATAATAGGCAGCTGTAAATTATTGTTGGAGAGGAATTCAATTTAATCGCATCTCCTCCTTATGAAAAGCACTTTCTGAGGCACATTTAAAGTCGATGCTAAGGTGTCTCTAAATTACCATTCAGACGGAGTCTATTCATTTCAGCTGGCCACAGTTTGCTTGTACTCTCCTCTTTAGTCTATTACTCTCTTTTAAATTGCAGAAACTCTGTTATGAACAGAATAGCCATAAGCCCTGCTGTTCCAGCACAGCAGCTATTCACAACCAATGCTGGAGCTGCTTTTTACGTAACAGGAGAAAATTACAAAACCAGAAAAAGCGGGGGGGTTTATTTGTTCTTTCAGTTTCCCTGCAAAACTCCTGTTGGAAGTCACTGCTGACAATGTGATGCAGATCGTAAAGTATTAGTTTCTTCTAGCAGAATGATTCCCACGTTTTTAAAATCTTAAAGTATAATGAGATTGTGCTGAATGAATACACGACTGCAAAGATGGCCAAGAAGCCCGTATGTCATTAGATTTCTATCAAATATATAGGTTCAGATTCAACAGGCTCTATAAACGTGTCTGATTTCCAGGTATGTGGACAGTATGACTGAAGTCCTTTTTTGCCAGATCTGATCTTAAGTAGTTCCTCTGTAATATCAATGCTGAATATTCAGGCTTTCCAAGGGTAAAATTTTTCTGCTAGTATCCCATGCATACACTTTGAAATTTTTCCCTTTCTCTTGTACAAGTTCCAGTGACACAATGGAGGATACCTGTGGCACCTCTAATGTTTTTTAGCTGATGGGAATCTCAACAGAAAATTTTGTCTTAGATGTGCGTATATGCGCATTTGTAATGCAGTGGGGTTTTAGGAGAACAAGGTCATACAAAACACCAGTATAAGTAAGTTATTTGTTATCAAGATAATACCAGTAAGATAGGAGCATACAGTTGTTATACATTGGAAAACAGAAAAAAATGGCCGTTTCTTTGCAGATGACCTTTTAACATTCTCCAGTATGGCCCTTTCCAGTTGCCACACTGCCATCCCTGTGAGCCTGGGACAGACATTAAATCCCCCCTGAGGGTACCTGTGTAGGCACGTGAGGTGCATGAGAATGTTATGACACGTGCTAAGCCTGCCTATCAGCCCCAAGGCACACAACCCCCCCCTATTTAATGATAAAAACTGCTTCATCATAAGAAGGAGGGTTGAACACACGGGTATACCTACCATATGTACATCTTCATGACTCCCCCTCCCAAACCGAATCCTCATCACTCCTCCTCACAAACCAAAATCAGAGGGCAGCCAGGGTGTTGGGACTCTCCAAATTTCCTTTGTTCCAAGGGTAGGCAACACTCACAAAGACTTAACTGAGGGTTACAAAACCTGGGTGGGGATGGGCTCTACGAAATCCCAGGGGAGACTCGCTGCTGGAGGATATGATAGCAAATTTGAGTTTTGATATAAAAGCATGATTATGCCTGCAATATGTCTTTTTATCTTTCTTTCTCTTGTATGACATGTATTCTGGCAAATCTTTGGATTTTCCAGCGGTTTGCTAATGATCTGTTATATTATAAACAATCTTGTTTTGTTTTGTTGGGTTGGGTTTTTTTTTGAGCTGTTTCTAATGATTCACAATTAATTATAACACCTCTAAATTTTCAGTTTAAAGTAGTTTAAATTATTGCCCAGGCTTTTCCCATAGGCAGAGGCATGCTAGTAGTACTGTATTGGTAAATCAGATTTAATAGGCATTTTGAAACAAGCATAGCAGCAATTATGCCCAGAGAATCCCTGCCAATTTTTTAATGGTTTATTTTTACTGTAAAAACATCTTTTAAATACCTTTGTTTCTCCTGGGATGGAAATTATTGGTTTAGAGTGTTTAATGCCAAATTTTTACTTAGCGTGTTACCTAGTAATCTATTTCTCATTACATAAAAATCACAAGTTATATTTCAATAAAATATAGAACCAATACAAGAGAACATGCTGGAATTAAAGGTATTTGTGTTTGCTATAATACATCCAGTAGTTATTATTTTTATGTTACTCCTGATATTTTAAAGTGCTATGCAAACATTAAATGAATCATAAAACCTAAGAACTCATTATTGCTCTCTCCTTATTTTATAGAGAGGGAAAAGAGGGCATAGAAGTGCCCTGCCCATTGCAACAGGGAAGCAAAATTAGAACTCCTATTCCCATCTCGCAGCCAACTCCTGAAAGTGTTTTGTGAATAACAACCCATCTCATGAGAAAATTGTCTTTGAATTTACTTCTGTAATAAGATTTGGACTTTTTCTTCCTTCATGATGCACCAAAAAAAGAGAAGGTGTTTACATTTTATTCATCACGTTGATAAATGTTGTACGTCCGAATTTTGAACCGTTCTTCCATTGCAGCTTGAAAACCAAATGAATGCTAAGCAGTGCCAGTCACCACGTGATAGCTATACCTGCATTTTTCATGAGACCACATTATGTGGATTAGACTGGCTCTGAAAGCTTCAATTAGTACATTTGAAGTCCAACCTAAAACATGAGCAACTAGCTTATACAGATGCCTCTGAAAACAAAGCAATAGACACGGTAGGAAATAAATTAGATATGTAATTTTTTTCTACCTGATTAACAAGGTGCAAGGAGAATTAAGCACGAAAAAATCATGTAAAACATTGATGGATAAAATGGGAACATATTCATGACCACATCTCAATCATAGGATATTATCTTACAGTAAAAATACTACTTAGATGTTCTGAACGAGGTTCAAGGCAAATATCTTCGAATTTGGTTGAATTTATTTCATTTGGTTATCTTTGTCATAGATAAACCATGATCCACTGACACTTGATTCTGAATCTCACTCATTTTGTTAAATTCAGCTTTAGCAGTATGCTGGGCTGAGGGTCCAGTCATATCTTTGGTGGTGGTACCCCTCTTATTTGCTGTGAGTCAAGTGTGACACCAGTGATTATTACCATCATTATTTGCAGACTGTGCTAACTGTGGCTCCCCCAGTCTCAGAAGGGGTATTGCAGGAATAAGAAGGTATAAAGACGGGCAACAAAAATGTTCCCCTAAGAAATCTGTTCCACAGCTCAATCTGTGGCACCAGTGATTGTTACTGCCACACATCTTAAATACTTACATTCTTACTTATATCATACTTAAGCAAGTGTGGAGTCAGGTCAGGTTTTAATATCTCCTTATCTTTGTATTTAATTTGACCTAGCTAAGATTTCCAGACCCTACATTCAGCAAGCAGATATCTGGAGCATGCCAGAGGACACCAAAGCAACAAAGATGGTAAATGTCAATTAAAAAAACTAAAGAAGGTGTGTATGATTTTCCATGCAGGCCTGGAAGGATGACACTGGAAGTGCTGATTTTTAGGAACACTCTTCTATTCTGTAATATAGCTATTGAAGTAATTATAGAATAATATCTACTATATGACTTGTTAACACTGTTAAAGATGACTATTTTTTCCCTCAGTAGTGTGCATTCCCGTTGGATTGCTCCAGAAGTGCAAAATATATTTGTTTAGTCAGGAGGACTCCTGCTAATTGTTCAATGGCACTTGCTGTGCTGGAGAGATTTGATATTTATGTTGTTGCTCTGAATGCAATGCACTTCTGATTCATTTTAATGTTGTTTGGATAGCTGTGAAGAGAAATAAAATGGCACAATATTGTTTTCCTATGCTGCTTTCAAAGTGACATAATTACTGCAAATATTGCCTGAGATACCCACTGAGACAATCAGGGGACTGAATTTTAGATGAAGCAATATGTATCTGAAGGCTGAAAACAAAATGGTGCACTGCAAAGTGATGGAGGAAGTATTGGAACAGAGATCACTGCTAAGCACCAGGTTATCTACCTACTCACTCCCAGCCAGAGATTACATATTTTGAGACAACTGTCAATTTTTATGTCAGGTATACTATACATTGCCTTAATTCTGTAACTGTCTTTTACAAATAACAGCAGAGCTATTTGTGTGCTAATTGATTACTGTTTCAATCCTTCACAGGAAATGCACTTGTTATCATGAACAAGGTGCAGTTATTCCTTCGGAGACATCATTTGTAGGCTGATTGCCTTCCCAATGTTATGAAGCAGCCTTTCGATTAAAGAGAGAAATGAGAAATTTTACGCTGCTTCTTAATTTTACACTTCTCAGTGTAAATGTGTGTCTTGGCGTCACTCTTCATTCAGAATAATCACTAATTTCCCCAAACACATGCTTCATCTCTGTGGTTGACCCCAGAGCCCACTTCTCCAGAGGCAGACCTTGTTCTTTCCTTTATCCACGCTGGCCCACGTAATATCAGGTCCATTCTTCACAGTCTTTCTTCTCCCTCATACAAATGCTCAGGTCTCATTTGCCTTACAAAAGCAAAAGCTTGGTGCCTGGACCAGCTTGTAAAAGTATAGCTTGCCTCCTAGCACCGTGGGAGGAACTGTTCAGTTCACAAAATCATTTGGTCCAAGGCAGAGGTGGGATTCCTACCCAGAGGCAGGCGAAGGTAAGCTATGCTCACGCTGTGTGAGTTAGCCTGGGACCATGCAGAGCCTATGGCATAGCTTAGAGTGAACTCACGTGAGGTTTGCACTGGAATTAGCAGGGCCCTCATGGAAGTCTCCGGCACTTTCAGAAGAAATGCACTAGCATAGGTGCAAAGGCTTGGTGATGAAATACTGTAAAGCAGCTTTACATCTCACTGTACACTTGAGCATGCCCTGTCACTTAGAGGTCCCCTAGCAATGCTCAGAGCTTCCTGGGGGAAAGGGATTCAGAGCCCAGGAGGCAATTTTTTGAATTTCACAGAAACAACTGGGGCAAACTAAATCAGATTCTACATCGTACCTTCGAGAGTTGTTATCCAGAGGAAGAAATCTTGAGGGGTCTTTTGATTACTTCTGATTTTCATGATCCTTGGCAGCTCTGCAACACAAACTAAAGGTTTTGGATTCAGAGCATGGGATGGATGTATCCATTTTCCTTGTATTGTCAGATACTACTACCCAAGCAGACAAAAGCAGACACCTCGAGAAGAGAAAAAGAAAAGGTCAAAAATGTAATGATGTTTCCCTAGAATACTCTTCTGGCTCCAGGGACTCCTTGAGTCAGAGATGGTGTCTTTGTAACTAATAGCCCTGACGGTTTTTTTCTTTTGATAATTGTTTTCCAGTTATCTTTTGAACTCATATGGATGCCTTGCTCCTGAAAAAAACTGTAGTTTACCTGCACATGTGAAGAATCAATTCCTTTCATTTGCTCTGAGACTGCCATCTGCTTACTTCTGTTATCCTGTAGTTCGTGCTTTGGCAGAGACCGTGAGCAGCCATTCCTAATGCACCTCTCCGTGAATTTTTTTAAAATGTGTGACTTCTCCCTACTCCCCATTCCAATTTCTCTCTTTGCTAAGCTAGTATTTACTAAGTTGCTCTTCCTATGGAAACTGTTCCATATTTTTAAAAATATTTCCATGTTTTTGAACATCCCTGACACCCTGCTCTCAGTCTTTCCCAGTTATATTCTGTATTTTTTGGGATTGGAGGATGAGAACTGCACATAACCATTCAAGATGTGGCTGAACCATGGATTTATACAGCCGGATAATGAGATTCTCTGCTTGTTTCAAAGGCTGCTCTGTCTTAAAACTGATTATCCAGCATAGCCTTGCCAGCTCCTGTATGCATATTGTTTGGAGACCTGTAATTATGTAAGAGTCTCAGCTTGCATTTATGAGCTGCATAAACAAGTTTCTATCTTTTGTGACTAGAGAAAAAATCTGCAGGAAGTAAAACCTATAAGTCTGAAATCAGAAGCTAAGAGAAAAACAAAGATGCATTATTTGGGAGGGGGGTTTAAATTTCACTCCTTTAAACCTGATTTCATAATTTGAGGGTGTATGTAATATTTGTGTGCATTTTATTAGTATTGCAGTATTTTTTGCCATTTGGTATACAGATTGGATGAGCTCTGCTGAATAAAGCTCATTTTCCAGTATACAAGATAAACTGCCATCCGTAGATGGGATCTGCATCTCCTCACCCTAGCTCCATACCTGGCATGTCCTTACATTTTGGCCTCTGCGTTCTCCCCACAGTCCATTTCTGACTGCAACCAACCTGCTCTTAAGAGATGTTCTTACATATGTGAACTCCCAAACCTGCCCAGGAACAGTTTGGGAGAGGAATGGTTGATCCAGGATGACTTAGATGGGCTCTAGGACCTGCAGTCTTTAGGTTCTGGTGTCACAGCAGTATTTGGAAACAAGAGCAGGGACGATAATCCCTCCACGTGACTCATTTTACTTCTGACAGTGACATATGAGCAGCCAGAGTCCTTCTTGAGAGCAAAGACCCAGTCCTGTTGATTTTTAAAATAAATGTCTGCTTCCTGCCTGTATTCTGAAGATCATGTCTGTTTGTTCTAGCTCATCAAAGTTAAGGTCAGATAACGATGCTAAATAACACCAGACAAAAGAGCTTTTATCACGTGTTGTAAACGTATAGAAGGAAATAGAATGGATGTAGGGATGTAGCTATAAGGAGGGAGCCGGTATTAAAGCAGGGTCCTTGTCAATAAACGCCAACCAATTTAGTCTGAAGTACTCTTGCTCAGCTGCATAAGGACCCTGCATGATAGATGTGAAATGAGAGTGCTAATGTAGCAGGTACTTATTCTACAGTCTTGTTCTTCTTCATAGAACTGTAATTAGCTGCATCTCTTTTTCAAGCAGTGCTATTACTATTTTTATTTTTATTGACCCTTGAATCCTATCCAAACAGCCATAATGCTTTTTTGGACTGCTGATATTACTTACTAGATGCTTAGAAAAAGCTAAATTAAAAGTAGATGTGCCATTTTATAACTAATTGAATAAAAAATCTAGCATGTGCAAATAAAATGTCAAGACAACATCTCCTTTGATTAGCCTTATCCAAATGCAGTTTCCATTAGCTCTCCTTGGAAATGAAGTAGAAGGAACTATAAGGAGAAATGTGCACATGTACCTTCTTGTTTACATCTAGGAGGTTGAAAACTCTGAAAACAAACTTAGCTTTAGTGCTATCATTCCCATTGGAATAATCCTGTTGTGTTTCTGGGAAGTTATAGACCTTTACTATCTCCTACACTCATATACCTTCTTGTGTCTTAAGAATATATATATGCTCTGAATCACCACTGTGGTCATTCCATTCCATTCCATTCCATTCCATTCCATTCCATTCCATTCCATTCCATTCCATTCCACCATTCTTCATAGTTCCTTCAACTGTTTTTCTTCTCTTCACTATTCTTGGTAATTTTCTTTCAAGACATGCTCTCATTTTTATTCAGATCCCTTTTTTAACACGTGCCCATGTCAGATTATTTTGGTTTTGTCTTTCCTACAGAGATGGTCACTATGATAAAGTGGGTCCAGTCTTCAGTTGCTACATCTTGAACCAGAACCTGTGCACTGCTTGGGAGTAGACCAAAAAGGTGCTTCTCCTCTTGTAGACTTTCTGACTAGCTTCTTCATGGCTCCATCATTGATGATGTCTAAAAACTTTGTTTTTTTCTGGCTCATCTTAATATTTGTCTTCTGCTCTCACAATCTCTCTTATTTCCCTTACCATTTTGTACCATGCCTATCGCCACCATTTTGGTTGGGTGATCAGTAGTGTAGATACCATACTCTTCCTACTTAGGCAAAATACTTTTGAGTAGAGATTCAGATTTCCACAGAATTCACCTTAGTTGACTTGAATTTTTCTTCAACATCGCACTACTTCATCAGTGCAGCCTGGCTGGACAACCTTATATGGTTTGCATCACAGAATTATACTGTTAGATATTCCCTTGATTATCTTCCTTTCAACAAGCTTTTAGCTGCCTGTTCTAGCAATATTATTGTTTAAAGGCAAGTACTGCACTGCAACTTGTTCTTTGAAACAACATTCGTGAAGTTTCTTTTTAAGAGCAAAAACCAAAACAGCACACGCTGGGAAAAACAATAGAAATTATAATTTGTTTAAGTCAAATTTCTTCTCATGAGCTCTCTTCAGTGACCAATAAAAAAATCTGTTGATGCTGTTAAAGTGGAGTTTAATTACAAGCAGGTTTGCTGCCTGGAAGTCAGACAGCATATAGATAACTCCTAATGATAAGTGCATTGAAACGCTGGCAGAGGCTAGCTACCGAGGGTGCAGAAGCTCCTTCACTGAAGGCTTTTCAGACAGATGATACCTTGCACAAAGGACATGGTTCTGCCTCAGTCCAGTAAGCTAAACTGTGTCATCTCTTCCAACCTTACTTTCCTAACTAAAGATAACTTAGTTAAGCTTTCTAAGTAAGTTTCAAACTTGCATAGTCCAAGTAACTTTTCTGTATGCTACAAACATAATCTGACACTGGCAATGTTTAGATTTCCTGTACTGTAAAATGAAGTCCTCAGGCCATGCTGAGTCAACCAACTAGCCATTGAAAATAAAAACATTTAAAATAAACACTCTTTGTAGTAGAACTTTGGACTCCCACATTTCCAATTATAGAAAAGTTACTTTCAAAATACTTAATGTAAATATTTTTTCAAATGTTACAATTTTATATCCTGCAATCTGTTGTATACTAATTAAAATGAAGAGAGGAAATGTGAGAGACACATAGACTACTGAATTTAAAGCAATAATTCAAGAAATTAATCCATTTTAATAGAAGAAGTTCATGAATTAAAGATGGATAATTAAGGCAAACAAAATGGAGAATCTTAAACAGTCCTTTATTTGTGTTCAAGTGATGCCCTCACTGAAGTCTTGTGATGACATCTGGAATTAACACACGAATTGTTATGAAGTTTATCCCCAGATTCAGTACGTAAATGTGAGTATTTTTCAGTGAGGTTCATACTAACTAGGAAAAGCCAGACTGAGCATAAACAACTCTAAGTGACCACACCTGCAGAGGACATGCACTCAGGTAAACCCAGCACAGTCTCAGGGAGCAACAGCCCAACACCCTGCTTTGCTTTGCCTTAGAGACGGGACGGTCCACAAAGAGGACACAACCACCTGGCAGCGGGACGGCAAAGCATGCAGGGTGCTCTGGCCGTTCGCAGTGCCTCTATCCCCATCCCTCCTGGGTTCGGCTCATCTTGTGCTGAGACGCAGTCAGTCTCCATGGGAACCAGTATCTTCCCCTCTGCCGGAGCCCTGAGAGCTGGCTCTGCCACTGCGTAGGTACCACTGCGAGGGACGGGAATGAGAAATGCTCCCTTCCAATATTCACTGGTTTTTACAGCCCAATAGCGGGGTAAAGCAAGCTCTTAAAATGGGAATACTAAAAATATCGGAATCTGTTAATTTTTCAGGGTGTGCGAGGGTGTACCTCACCTAGCTTTAGGAAGTGGAAGTCAGTGCTTGAGTTAGTAATGGTTGTCCTTCCCCACTTCAATCTGCAATGAAAGATTGCATGGCTGGACACATATCTGTTTCTTTCTGAGCAAACCACTTTCACATGTCATCCAGTTTAGTCATCCAGAAGATGCTAACCACAGAAACTAAAGTTCTGGCCCAGAAAGAACGCTAGACTTAAATACAGAGCAGAGAGGGAAGTGGGCAGGAGTTCTTCCCATTGTTTTCAAACGAAAGAAAACATTTGTTGTGAAAGTATCAATCAGAGGGAGTCAGCTGGAGAAATTGTCCTTGTCACAGTCTGCTTCCTTGAGTTGAATGCCTAACTTTCTTTGCATACAGCTACTGTTCATCTCATATCACTTATTCACAGATCTACCTGTGAAAATACAACCCTTTATGGTCAGCATTCAGCACTCCTGAAGGCTAGCCTCCAGGCAGCATATATAATCCTCGAGCATGGCTCATATTGCTGGATGGTTCCCCCATAGAAGAGCTTGAATACCCACATGTGGGTGCACTGATTTACAATCACAAAAGTTTGCACAAGCAAAAGGTACAATCTTTCAGGACAAAGTGTTGCTTTTATAGCATAACAATTTTGAGATCGCACTACAAAAAACCCTTTTATCAACAAATAAATTCCTCACTAAAAACATATTTACTGTGTATTCACCCTCTTTCAAATGACACTGACTTTCAATAGCTGTAATGATTATAAGTAGCCTTCTTTTTAGCACAGTTTCACCTGATACCAACATAAAAAAAAAAATCCCCATTTTTTCTGTTCAGGTTGGAATCTGTTTTCACTTGCCATGACAGATATTTACTTACTGTCAAGCTGTGTTTAATTAATACTGTACCAACATTCCTGACTTTAACCACCTCAGAATAAAGCACAAAGGGTCACAAAATTCAAGGTCTGTATTCTACCAATGTGCGTTTTCTTCATAACAGCCTTTATGATATAATAGGCAAGAGATTTTTCTCTCCAGTATCTGTAAACATACATTGCAGTAACATCTATACTACGCTGAAGCATTTGTGCAGCTGGAAGTTCTACATGGAAAGAAAGAAAACAAAAAATGGAAATAAAAACTATTATTATTTCTATCTCTGGCATAAAACATTCACTTTGCTAGCAAAATAAACATGCATTTCACATAGATAGAAAATCTGAACAATGTAATTCCTTCAATTTTTGCATTCTGTCCTGGAAATACATTCCTAGCAATGTGAGTCTTCATTAATAACATTAAAACAGAGTTACTCATTAGTTAAACATGTTAAATATTTGAATACTGTGGTGAAGACAAATTGTTTCTACGCAGCTATAAAATGAAGGTCACAAAGGACTTCATTTACTGGTAACAATTTCCCTGAACTTTTATTTAGATCAACAGTGCAGGGTTACAAACATGGTTCAGTCCTGGGAGATTTTCAGTAGCCAGAGCAGTATGTGCCTATCTTAAATAGTCTTTTTTTTTTTTTTTCCTGGACCATCCTGGTAAGTATTCAGTCCTGGGTCCAGACTGGTCCTTGGCAGGAGTGCTTGGAAGCACTGACTGGCTCCAGGCACGCGAGGACATACCCATAAGACCTGTGTCACTCCTCCTCAACAGACGGGGCAGGCCTGTTAGATGGGGATCCATTTGACATCCCCAAAGGACAGCAAAGCTCAGTATCAGTGAATTCAGAGAGTTGACAGGCAAATGACCTAGGAGGAGGAGCACAGGTTGCAGAGTTTACAAAAGACTGTAGGAAATGCCAATCGTGCAGGGCCAAACGCCAGCTGATACTGCATCTCCATTTCAGGTTTGACAGTAAAGCCACTAATCCCTTTAAATACCAACCACACTGCGCATGAAACACTTTACAAGATAACTACATTCTAGGAACTAAGCTGCATGTACTGCAAAAGTTAACTTAACTTTTTTCCCTTGGATAAAAAGGATTGTGTAACATTAAAGGATCTCCTGGCACTCGCTGAGGCTCTTTCCCGAAAGCACTAGCTTTTGTCTGAAGATTGAAGCCCTGATCCTGTAGAGAGTGAAATGAAACCTCCTGAAGGCTGATGGTTCTTCTGGGCAGTCCTTGCACGATGGCAGCACCGACTTGTTTTTCCTCCATTAAAGTAACCTGCTGTGACCCGTATTCAACTCACGTCTCACAGGACCACCCTAGATGCACCACTTCCTCCACTAAGAGTTACTGCCTCTGACTCAGTCGATGATACAGAAAGCTTTGTCCCTTCGCAAGCAAATTACTTTAATTACTTTCTGCTGCTAACACTGGCAGCATGAGGTACCTGAGAGCAGATTTATCTGAACCATGCCCAGTTAGACTTTTGTCTCCCAAGTGCAACACAAACTCCAGTGGGTCAAAGGAAATGTCAGGACTGCAAACACAGAAGCGTTAACTTCAGTCTGCAAGGGCTCATTTCACCTACTCCTTTCTACTTCAAACAGCTTAGAGGAGATAATTGCTACTTGCAGACACTCTCCCTCATAAACCCATTTTCCTATGATTTGGAGCATCCTGTTTCTTTCTGTGTTTGCAAAGGTGTTTTCAGTGATAAAAAAAAAACAACCCTGGTATATAACTTGCCTCAGACCCAAACTGCATAGAAGAAACCTACACTGTCAAAAAATAGATATGTCAGTGAATGGTTCCCAATCAGTCGAACACAAGAAAACAGGTAGGCTTTGCCTGGCAGTGCTGACTACATGTATTTGCTCTCATTAGTGCATGCTATTTTGCTGTTGTTTTCCCACTGTGAAAATTGCTGTATGAATCCACAGTGGCTCTTCCAGCTGGAAATAATATATATTACTTTAAGTTTCTTGGGAGGAGCAATCATTTGTAATTTAGTCATGCTGTGTCATTGCAGGGCAAGCAATATGATCTGACACATTGTTTACAGTATAACAATAGAAATAAACCTGGCACGGTATAGAATTATCCTGATCTTGAAAAACTGATGCCCATCAGTACATGATAGCCACCAGATATGAAACGAGGTGGGGAAAAAAACCGGGTGAAAGATAGAAGTTTGTACAAAACTCACATTTGAAAACTTTTCTCTCTTTTTACAAATGACATGAATACAAAGGGAACCTCACTTACAGTTATAGACAGAGATTCTTCTTCACTGCAGGTGATTTTGTTGAAAATCTTTAAAGTTACTACCACCTTCAGCTAAGCTGTGTTTTCTCTGGCTGGCCTTTCACCTAAGCTCATAAAATAAGCCATAGGAAACCACAGCAAGAATGAGAAAGAAGGAAAGTAGACAAAACACCCCTGATTTGGTAGAATATAGCACTGATGTTTTGGAAAGTACATTTTTTTCTAGAACCACAGTAGAAATTATCCTATAGACTGAACTGATGCTAGGGAAAGGGCAGTGTGACCCTTTTTTGTTGATTCCATTTTCTGGATGAGACGCTATCATGCAGCACCACTAAAACCTGATTCCCTGGCAGTTTTTTCCCTGAATATACTAACGCAATTTTTTAGCAAAGTTCAAGGTTAAGCAAGTAGCATAACATCTAATTAAGTGACTCTTCAGCTTCTGGTAGGTTCAATTTTATTTCTGATCCTATTTTACTTCCTATTCCTTTGTAGTGCTCTTGCACACTGGGGTGAGATCGAGCTCACATTAAATTTCAGTGTCTGCGTGTGCACTGGGTGTCTGAGCCCCTGCTACAACAAATGAAACTCTTGCCACCAGCTGATGGGAGGCCAGCAAGTGGTGCAGATGGTCACCCACCGAGTGTCCGTGGAAGGAGGAGCTGCATCACCTCCTGGGCTCTGCTCCCTAGATCTCCATGGACTACCGTGAGTGATGAAGCACTGAGCATGCAGGCAAACACCCACCAGTAGACACCCACGTTTTGGTATCATAATGTGCTCAGTCAACCTCATGCCTGTGTGCTCAATAGTGAGTGAACCAGTGAAGCAGCTCCCAGAGGCGCTGTTTTCTGTCTACTTCTGTCCTCGCTGTAGTCAACTGAAAAACTGCGTGTCCAGCTAACTGTCCAGACTCTTCCACAGCCATGGGGAGAGAGGTAATTGCAGCAGGGAAGCTGTTTGACATTATGACTTTGGTGCAGAGAGTCAATGCTTGGAGGTGCTCATCTCTTTCCATCACCTCTAGAAGGATTCTCAGACAACTGGCTTTCACTATATACCAAAATTAAAGGCTAGCATGCTGAAATTCACCCTGCGCTAGACTCTCTGAAGCAATATACTGACAATGGCTACAAGAACCTCACTGTAGCTGGTGGCAGAAGCATTACGTCAGTGCAAGGAGTTCTTTTAAGCGAGCCCTGATGTGTCCACAGGGTGTGGGAAATATATCACTGTACTCATTTCTTGCTGATGGCTGGTGGGGGCTGATGGCTAAGGGCTCCAGGGAACCAGCCTCACAGAGAGTGACTGAGGCTGCGAGCAGAACCAAGGCCTGTGGCATTCCCCATCTTTGGTTTCAGTAGGTAAAGCTCCAGGCTGCTGAGGGCATCCTACGCACGGTGGACGTGGCAGCACCTGAATGAAAGATACTACATATCTATGAAAAATCTTCACATATTAAAACTGTGATAGGGATTATGGCCAAGATCTACTTAGTTGCTGACCCCACTGACTTCACTCTGAAGTCAGCTCAGTGGCCATGCTTACTGCAAAAGCGTGATTTGCATCTGCTCCCTGCTCCTGTCTGACCCGAGCTGTGTCCAGGTACCATAGCCAGCAAACAGCGGATGGCAGCATTCGTCCTCCACATGATGCTTCTGCTTGCAACTCTAAATTAAAAGTCTCATTTTGCTATATTCACCAAATGATAGAATGGTGTACAGCAAGGGACAAGGGAAATGTACAAGGTTTCTTCTATCAGTTCTCTATATACGGACGTTCATGTAATGTAAATTGGTAATAGTCCCTCACAGAGAATACACTGATCAATATATGAAACATAATTTGATGCTTCTCAAATGCTACAAGCACATATAAATAAAAAGAGGAAGTGTATAGACAGATATGTCATCTAGATGTATAATATTACAGCTTTGAGATCTCTGGTTGTGTTAGCTGTATTTACTGCCTGTAAGCAGTCTTTCCTGTTAAGTATATTCATTGCATCTTACTCGAGCCAACATTGCTCAATATTCATTAAGCCTACAAATTAAATGTGAAGAATTAAATTTGGATAATCTCACTATCCTGCCATCTGTTCCTCAACTTGAAAGTACCAGAGCATCATGCTGGGTGTTTTTTCTCAAATATTCATTGCAGTCAACAAACCAGTATAGCACCTCAGGCACACAAGCTTCAGGACAGTGCCCAAAATCAGACTGTTTTATTGCTAAAGCTTAGGAACCATTGTAAATTCAGCAAGAACACGAAGAATTGTTTTCTGCTAAATGCACCCGAAGCCGTGTGGAGAGGGTCTGCATGGTGCTGCCATAACGGACCGCTGGAGGGAGGCGGCTTTGCTCCTGCGGACACCCGGGTGTTTGTGGGGCAGGCAGCGGGGGTGGGCAGCGCGGGCTGGAATTTTTTTTGCAAACAAAGTGAGTGCTAGCAAATCTGAAAAGGTGGTAATATAACATTAAGGTTCTTCGTCAGCCTGCACGGAAGGAAATCAGGTGGCGTAGTTACAGCTCTGGCACAGTTGTTTTGTTAAGTCGATGCAGCCAGAGTGATTCTTTTCAACATTTTGACAGCTAGAAGTTTTCCGTAAGTTTCTTGTAAGAATTCAGTTTAACAATGAAGATACACAAACAATCATCTTGCTTACCTCAGTAAGAACCATTGATATTATTCTTTGATACCTTTTAGAACTAACTTCAAACTTTTGAGCCTCACTACAAGCCATTGATGCTAACATTTGGTATCACCTCATATTCCCAGAGACTGGAGGAATGGTTAAGGGAAAAGCATATTGCCTTTCTGTAGTAATTATCCAAAGGGATAATTAAAATGCAGGTAAAGTTAAAATACAGATGAAAATTTTCCTATCTAGAAAAGGTAAATCAGGCCATCAGTATCATACGACACTATCCTTAGAGATCCATCGCCTGATGGGAAATTCAGCTCTGAAGGGAGGGCCAATAAAAGTCTAATTTTAGTGCAGAAGTCTTTTTTTTTTCCAGACACAGAGTGAATCAAGGCTAAAGGGGCATAAAGGCCATCTTTGTATTCTCCTTTTTGAGCTGTCGTAGCCGCAGATCTGATTATTGCTGTAAAGGATCACCTTTGATAATTGCAGCAAAGGATCACCTTTGCTGAGGGGTGATCAGGCCCCAGTCCTTCTTCCAGTGATACAAAAAGGTACAAGACGACTGGCAGGAAAGGTTAGTGACCCCTATTAAAACAAATAGACTACGCTGGGTACTTGGAATTCCCAGTAACTTTTGTTACTTTTTTTGTGGCTCCTGTTACAGCAGGATTCACTTTTTGATCTCTGCAAAATCCTCTTCTGAGCTCTATAAATCCTTAGTATCATGATGACCACATAAGATTAACTGCAGCGAAGCCATGATGAAGCAATTACTAGGAAGCACCTGGGTAAGAAAGGTTGATAGGAACAGTTAAGGGAAGGCATATATGACACCGAACAGTAGTAAAATATTGTTTCAGAGGTATAAGTCACAGAGAATCTCTGCGTGGGTTCACTGTTTATGTCTGCCTTTGCCTACCCATTCCTACAAAGGCAGTAAATTCTTGTGTAACCAGTAATACACTGATTACATTTCATGTGCAGATTCATCCTCTGCCCTCCTCCAAAAAAAGCTATCAATACTGTGTTCTTATATTATTTTCTAATGGTTAAGAGAGATTTTCTGCCATACTGCAAATTTCCTTTAAAGCCACTATCTGTAGTATTTTAAAGTAATTTTAAATCATGTCTAATGGATACTTAAATGATAGTGCAAAGATTTAGAACAGACGTAGCATCACGTTGGTGTTTTAAAGAGGTTCAAAAGAAGTCTGCTCCATTAAATGATTTACAAGGAGAATAAAAGGTCAAGGAACTTGTTCCTTTTGCATCCCCGTAGTCTGAAGTTCTATTACAGTCTGAAGTCTCAGGCAACTTAGAACAAAGCCAAACCAAACCGTATAGCAGCTAATTGCACCTCAAGGCATTTTTTTAAAGGTTACAGCTGGAGCTGGACAGGAACTGGGAGATCTGATGAGATACCCACTCCTCCCCATGCACCATGGGGATCACGGGTGCTGGAGTTGAACTTTGCAAGTTGAATTGCAAACTGTTGAGTTTTTTATTCATTACACAACAACAATAATAAGAAGAAATCTCCTGGGTGAAAAAGGGGTCCAAATAAACTTATTCACCAGTACATTTCAAATTCTGGGCTAAGGCACGTAAGTACATTGCTGTACATTTTGATAACATCTAAAACAAGACAGGGAAGCTTATTCGAGGGAGTACAAATTACTGGAAGCGTACGCTGTGTTCTGACATGTTTTGTGACCTCATGTGAGGTGTTCAGCCTAGACACCACCACTTCTTGGGGCAAGATCTTGAGTAATGCTGCAAGGTAGATTGCTCCTGTGAGGGAAAGGGTCATTTAAAGTTGTACTGTCAGTTTGTAGTTTGTGGTGTGCAGAGGGCTGTTTATATGTGTGTGTGTCTGGGTGCCTGTGTGCCTACGTGGGGAATTTTCACTCCTCGGGAGTCTTACATTAAGATAACGGTATATATTTGCTCCAAGCATCATCATCCTGTGCAGCAGCAGATACCCCCATTATCAGCTACCCTGCCCACCCCTCTCCTAGACATTGCTACCTTCACAGCAGGGATGTTTGGGAAGATTGTGTACCTACCCCGAGCCGCCGGCATTTTTATCTCCATTCTTTAGCATAGCTGAAATGTTACAGTACACCGGGCTGTGCAGACAGCAGCATGGATGCAGCCATGCGGTCTGCTCAGAGGGCCCCTTTGAGGGAAACCAAGACCTGCAGAGGAGAGGCAGCCGGAGTGTGAGAGAGGAAAGCACATGCGAGCTGCATTACTGGCCTGGTGAAGATTTGTTCACCTGACACCCTGAAACCTTTGCTGTGTGAGGGTTTGATGACACCATCGCAAACATGAGGGATTTGACTCATATGTTTCGGCTACACCATCCCCAAGGGAGTAACATGCAGCCACTCCAGAGCTCTTAACTGGGTCCAAGGACTCTCTGAGCTCCTGACTGGGAAGGAGCAGGAAATAGTCATAGCATCCCACCTGTTTCCCCCACACCACTTGGTATTTAAGATCAATAAACACAAATGTCCAATTCAACGTTTCTTGCTGGTACCTTTCAGCTGTGTTCAGGTTTGATGTTGCCAGGTTGGCCCCAAAGGTTCCTGCTACAGCCCTTTCAAATCATTTGCCAAACAAGATGAATAGCTGCGTGGACAACCTGCAGAGCTGTGGAAAGCTAATCAATGCCTGCCTCATTCTCCAAATGCTTTATGTGCTTTCACAGGTAGTGCGGAACTCAATATCCAAACAGGAGACCATTGCCACACGTTGTCATGCCCTTCTGAGCAATTGTTTTGATTTGCAGGTGGCTTTTTCTTCCCCTGCTCTTTACGGCAAAGCAAGTCACGTACTGTCAGGCTCTGCCCAGATGACAGGATGCATCATGTTTCTTGTAGGCCCCGGTGGCTAAATCTAGAGAAAGCAGGCATTAAAAAATAACCAAATCCAGGGGAGGATGTTGATAAATGAAGACACCAGCCTCAGCAGGTTAGGTAAGATGCCTGGATTTTAGTGGCAGGCAATTAGAAGGAAATGACCAAAGGTAAAATTCATCTTACTTAACTTTAGTCCTCCAAAAGTCATTTGGTCTAAACTAGTTATTTGGGATGCAGCCTCAGTTAATGGATAGACATGCCTCTTCAAAATGTGATCTATGCCTTCATCAGAACATGTCTCAGATGGGAGAGATGAATTACCTGTTGAATGTACCCATTCTTCCATATGGGCAACAGCAGGCATCTCTGACCAGCTGCCAAAATTCTGGAAAGTTAAAGGGTCCTCCCAGGATCCCCAGCAACTCAGAGAAGAGCATGTACACATTGATTTAATGTAGTAGTCTCTAAAGATGTAGGAGGTTAAGCTTCATTTCCAAGGATGGTTTAGGTAGCAAACCACATCATGGCCTTGTAAATCAAAGAACTAAGGCTCCTATATGCCTGTTGCCTCTGAAAGCAGGATCCAAGCTCCTAAACTGCTTGATCCTTTGGGAAATCACAGCTACTTCTGAAAGACTTTGAAATTAATGGCCCTTGCACTACACTGCAGCAGCTTCAAACGATATGTTGAATAATCTGGTAATTTGAAAGGTTAACTGAAGGATGAGTTTTTGTTTTAACTTGAACTCCAACAAGGAATATATTTCCTGACCAAAACAGTTTCATAATTTTCAGATAAATCTCTCAGTAGGGAATATCAAGTTATTCTCTATAATTTCAATTTTTGATGGAATAAAATGCCTTTTAAAATGGTAATGCTGTATGTTGTGAAGCACTTTCTCTCCCTTGTAACCTGTGAAGAGGACGGTGCTCTCAGCTCCTTCATTCCTCCACAACAGCAGCCCTGTGCTCTGACGCATTGATTTTTGAACTATGCAAGTCTGTATACCAGTCTGTGAAGTCAGACCCAGACTGAGGTTTGTGCAGCCCATTTCAGGGGCCTTCTGCCTCTAAAGGCATGGTGGGAATGAAGTTTTTAGACAGAGGCTGTACCTAAGCTTACATCCTTTATGAATAAGGCTAATGTATACTATAGTTACGTAAGCCTAACAAGAAAGGTTCAAGAGCACTTGATCACTAGGAGTTGTTGCCAGGTTTATGAATCTCAAGGTTTGCCAGGGCGTTTGTGGTTTGTGTTTTAATTTAGCAGCACTGAACAGTAAGTGCTTTCAGCAGCTACCTACTGAGAAAGCACATCTAGAGTGTTGCACAAGGGCTAAATGTCACACATCTTTTTGCCTTTACAGAATTAAAATCCTGAAAATTATTTCAGAAACTGCAACCTGTCAGGACTTTCAAGTCCTGCAATCAGAGACTAAAAAGAATGGGGAAAAATGTAGAAAAATACAAAAACAAAGGAAAAGATAAATAATGATCATGTTGGCATATCCAGATCGGATGAGCGTGAACAGGGATATAATTAGAAATCATACATAATTTCAAATACAAATGGAAATGGAAAGAGGTCAGGATAAAGGAAGAAAACAGAGTAAGGGCAATTGCACTGTCACGTGCTGTACCCACAATGCACTACATGGCCAATAGACTAAGGACCCAGGAAAATATTAGAAGTGCTCGATCGCATTGACATATGTAATCAAGAACCTGTGGAAACACTATACCCTCACATTACCAAACCATGCTAGTCACTTATTCATGCGGCTGCTAGATCTTGGGAGATGAAATAGGTCATAAGGTATTGGGAATAAGGGACAAAGAGTTTGTATGTGAAAGCATGGAGAATGTACACAGACTCTCCAAGGCTACAGATATGAGCAAACTTAGTAAATAAACTCTCATACAGATGTAGAGAAAAATAATTCTCCAGGTAGCAAAGATCAAAAATTTACAAGGAAAGATAGTGCCAATATGTGCAAAGTGCACAAATACAAAACAGGAAATTAAAAGTAAAGGAAGACTTCTGGAGAAAAACTTTCTAATAGTTAACCCTCAATATATTGAGTCATTTGCAATAACTATGGCTAGGGAAATCATTATGCCAAAGTTTGCAGACAAGAAAAGCCAAGTGAAAATGTACCATACTGAGGAAGCAAGCAGTGACTCATAGGAAGAACTTCAAAATAATGGCATACTAATTAAAATAAATTGTTGGTAAGACCGGGTTGGCACTAGGTACAAAGAAAAAGCAACAGCATCCACACAAATGCAAACTGAATGCCAAACATGCAATGTCGGTTACAGTATCTCAGTGAACACACAAAGTTTCAACAAAGTGGCATCAAATAATTATATGATAGCATGATCATTACAGTGCTAAGATGAGCTCAGCCAGAGCGCAACAAGGAAAAGTATGCAGACTGGAGGATTAGACAGTGCAAACAACTCAGAAATAATGGCTTTCACCTAAAACAAATACATCTATGCACTCATTGATACTAAACCTGGATGAACTGTTCACACCATAGACGGAGATTCATCCACCTGGGCTGGCAGGCTGTGAGGCACCATGTGGCACCATGCATTGTTATTGTCAGATGAACTCCTTTGGAAATCCAGTTCAGGCCAGACACATCTGAGGAAAGAAAGCTATTTATGAAGTTGCTGTTTAGCTATATGTGAGAACACAGGCTTTAGGGTAAAATAGTGAACTTCGGAAGAAGAAATGATACATGCACTGTTTTGCATCTCTCTCTACACCCACCATACTTGAACATCATCAGCATCTAAAAGGTATATAGAAAGATTAATCTTATTTTTCCTTTTCTTTGATACCTTTTAATTCATACTGATAACATATGTGGGAAAACACTTGTTCTGTTTTCTCCCAAAGTCATTAACTTTGAGAGACAATAAAACAGTAAGAACAGGCCAGCAGGGACAAAATCTGTGTGTTTTATGGGTCTAAGTGAAAGTTCATCTTTAAAAAGGCTGCATTAACACTTTTTTTTTTCACTCCATTTGTTCCTCTTTGCAGCCGTGCTGAACACTGCCAGCTGAAATTACTTCAAAGGAGGCTGAAGTGACCACCGCAGTGGGTCAGCTGAGCTGGCCAGAGCAATGGGTCAGTGCCAGTATCACAACTTGTTTGGTTTGGATGGCTGTATTTCTAAAGCCAACAAAATATGAAATATACCTTCCTGGGATAATCTTTAAAAGACAAAACAAAACAAACAAACAAACAAACAAAAAAATAAAAAAAAAAAATCACCACCTCTTCTCAAATATTGTATAATAGAAGAGGAAAGATGACTGATGTACCCGAAGAGTCAAGGAGAAGTCTCCAGCTGGTACCTATCCTTGTACAAGATACATTAATTTTCCTTAGCTATTGGTCTGCCATTACTTTCCATCTTCAGAATCCTGAAGTATCTTCTTGTTTGTTTGGGGGTTTTTTGAGCCCCATGGTTCATGCTCCTACATTGCATTTTATAAGAGCCTTTAGATGTTGCCTGAATTCTGACTCTTGCAAAAGTTACTAGGTCATGTGCAATAACAAAAAACAAACAAACAAACAAACAAATCCATGTTTTGGATGGATTCACTTTGCAAAACACAGCAACGTGAAAGACAAAATGTTAGCTTTGGCCAGACTCAATCCTGGATTAAATTTGCACGTTCAGCAATTGAGCTGCTCTCAGAATCATTCAATCCACTGATGCCAGCTTACTGTGGCATGGGTACAATGTTCCTGAACACTTAGATGTCATTTCTGTGCATTGTCCACTATTACTACTTTCACAGACCATTGTGGAAGCCAAGTGAAACATTATTTTGAATGAATGAAAATCCTGATATAAGGGATTCTCACTGAATGTTGCCACAAAGGCAGTTCCAGACTGCACCTACCTACTAATAGCTCCCTGCAGCTCCCCAAGCCACAGGCAGAGGTACGTGAACTTTTAGAGTCTTCATTGTCTTCTTCCATCTCAGGTTCACAACAAGCACCTTCCCTTCTTTTTTTTTCCCAAACCTGGGGCATCTAAGATGAAAACCTACTCCATATTATGGCTTTGCAGATTTAAAGAGTTAATACTTTTTCCCTCAGGGTATGTGACCTTGCAAAGTAACTTGTCAAGGTGGAACAAATGGTGGTTACTGAAAATTATAGGAAGATGCTAAGTAGATTTCCAGACCCTTTATTCTAAATTGTCCCATGGATAAAACTCTGCTGCTAAGTGAAAAGATTCACTTGGGAAAAGCATTTCATAATCTTTTGAGTAATGGTAACATGATATCTAGCTGATTTAAAAGGTCACATTTACGGCCACAAAGAAAGAATAACATAAATGCCCGTGTGCACAGCTATTTTAACAAAAATGTCTCTATAATGAAACCCACTTAGAGAAGTGAAATATAGTGATTGGAATGAAAGTTTCAAATCTCATTGGAATCAAAGGGCATAAAAATTCCAGCTCAGGTTAAAGTGAACTTTCCTTCAGTCATGGCTAGATAAAGAAATTGCATGCTTTTCACCTATCTAGTGATACCTCTGTCCTGAGAGGTAGTAGTACAGAATAGTGCCCTACCAGATGTAAAAACAATGTGCTGATTACAAACGAGAAAGGTTAAGGGAACATCATATCTGTAGAAACATGAGATCAGGAAGTCCAAATTTCCCATTGTCCCCTACCAGAGAAAAAAATCGGCTATTACAGCCACAGGAAAGTAGTATGTTTTGTGGACAGAGGTTATTTAGACACTTTACGTATGCTATATTTCTATCTTCTCCTGCTTAAAACTTATTTTTTCACTTAGGAGATGGATTGAGCACTTCTGGTTTGAGTCACACTCTTTTCTCTCTTTTTTTTTCACGGAACAATTTATTCACTGTTACCATGGAAATGATTTAATCTTTCCAATAGTAGGATTCCAGCCCTGCAGTCTTGGTTTTCTCAATATAGTGTCCAACCCCTAACATCCCTCCTTTATTAAGGTCACTGTTAGATGAGACTATTTACCTATGTCAAGAAAAAAAAAAAAAATCTTTAAGACAGTTTCTTAAAGGGATTTTTTTTTCTTTTGCTGGCCATTCATTTCGTTTGAATACTAAAGCTCTCATTCAGTTTCTTCTCCTATATCTATGTGATATGGAAACATAACGCTACTCCCTTCTCTGTCCTGTGAGGGCAGAATACCACTGTGTGACCTGCCTCCCATTCTGAAAGAGCACAAATGGGCATAAATGAACATAACCCACCAAAAGAAGAAGTAGGCTTTGGCCCAGTCTCTTGCCCAGTCTCTTGCCTGGTCTCCCGGGGCAATCAACATGGCATGGAAAGGAGTAAGCTGCAACCAAGTACATTTGTAGCAGCAAGATATAAAGCCAATCTCCTCCATAAGTGGCCTGTGTTATGTGCCATAGTCTCATTTTACAACCCAAATTATGACTGGACTGGGCTTTGGTTGCCCTGGTTTGTTTGGTCTACAGTGTTGTCAGTACTTTAAGGCCTATTAAACATGGAAGTCTAGAAAAGTTTGTCACATTTGTTTGGAATAATTGGATGAAGAACATTCCTGTGATTAAAAAAATTAGTTCACAAAAAATTAATCCTCAAAGAACTTGACAACACTTGGAGTGATGGGTGTTAATTACAGATTCAACAGTATCTGAGTAAACCTCCGTTTTCTATCATTTCTGTTTTCTTGTAAGGTCGGAAACTTAACATCAATAGCTTTTAAAGTGTAACAGATCATACAAAACTTAGCTTTATTATTATTTCTTCCTCTTTTATGTGAGAGCAGGTCTAAGAAGATATTTTTAACTAAACAATATATTCTACAAAGCTCCTAGTAACCTCTCATCCAACCTTTCAGAAGGTATCAGTTTACTTACAGAGGAAATGTTAGAATTATTATTTTAATTTCAAGGAGTCTGCTATATTACAGGGAAAGGCAACTTAACTTCCCAGAGATGAAGAAGTGGTGGAAAGGCAGCAATCCAGTGCAGAACCAAACAAGCCAATTTCTTCCATTTTTAAAAGTGCATCAAGGTTTCTGAGTCTGAAGTTAACATGAAGGTAGAAAGGAAAAGGAAGGGCTATTTTTGAGATTAGCATACCGCTTTCTGGCCAGGCTTAAGATGTAAAGTCTCAGTGCAAATTTTTGGTGCCTCTCTTCCTTAAAGAGGTAGGAAGGCCCTGGGAGTGTGAGAGCAGGGGTCTAGGGAGGATTATTTTCATGGACTTTTGGTGAAGCTACTGCCCTTATGTTTCTGAGGGTCGGTTGGGTGCCACCAGCTTCTGAGCTGATCTAAGAGCTCGCTGCCCCTGGGGTACACGGGGGTTTCTTCCCTGCTCTGCTCTTCTTCCTCTCTCACTCCCTCGTCCCCCCCCCTCCCGGGGCTGCACCACTTCTGGTACTTGTGGGACCCTTCATGGAGCTGATTCAATCCTGTGGCCCCAACCATTTATTTTCTGCAGGTCACCTTTGTGCTATGCTAGTGAGGAGAGCGGGCTCAGGGAAGGGTCTGGCACACACCGGGGCTAACCCAGGGAGAGAGCGGGAGCACGCAGCCAGGAGGATAGGAGGAGCAGCAAGTCCCTCCTCCAGCCGTGAATGTAGCTCACATGCAACTTCACCATCTGAGGCAACGAACTGAAGTAGCCATAAGCCAAACACCTCTGCTTTCCCAGGCTGCCTTCCCCACCACAACCCTCTCCTGCCCACCCACAGGAGGTGAAGGAAAGTGCTGGCAGATGACACCTGCTTGCAAATGACATAATTTCACACCAGTTGAATTCATGTCCTGCAATGACACTGTACACTCATGTTTTCCAAGGTCTTATTTTAAAACACTTTTCACTTATTTGATCTCCTCTTCTTTAAAAGATCGTCAAGATGATGTGTCAGCAATTTACCGTGGAAATCAGAAGGGAAAAAGAGATTCTTAACAGAGAACACTGCCAACACCTGAGTGTATTTAACCCATGTCTGGCTACAGAATTGTGCACCATGGTGCTAAACCTGTAGCTCAGCTGATGCAGCCCTAGGTTGAGAACTCCCAAGTACAAGACATTGAGGTTTCGGGGTGGTGAGCTGAGAAATAACTCACTACTAATAAATACTTTTCTCCAAAAGGAAGAGGATAAAACAAGTGCTGGTCCAACTTTATTTCTTAATGCACATAACTGTAGTCTTGTCAAATACTTAGTGTCACAGAGTAGAATCACAGAATAATTCAGGTGCAAAGGGACCTCTGGAAATCCTCTTGTCCAACCCCCCGCTCAAAGCAGGGCCAACTTCAAAGATACATTAGGTTGATTAGGACCTTGTCCAGTCAAATTTTGAAAGTTTAAAAACTTCCTTTTTTAGGAGATTGTTTCAGGTTTTCCCATTTTGAAATACATTTTGATACAGGATTCACACCATTAATAACACAAAATAACAGTACATTTGTATTACTCTTCGAAACTCTTTGTTCTGAAAAACGTAAGAAAAAGCATTAATTTATTGTCTTGCTAGATCCAGAGGTACAAACAGCCCTTCATGCAGTCATGATTCAGTTCACTATTACAAGACTACGACCTGAGCCCTCGTGCAGTTCCAGCAAGTCCTCACTTTCCTAAGTATCTTTTCTAAGTATGCGTGCCAGCACCAGCCGAAAGGCTGGGTGAGACAAGCCTCCTTGTATAGCAGTTTGATGTTTCTATACCACTCTAGAAGACAAGTATCTCACATTTGTGATCTCCAGTTTGCTCAGCTGATTTTGAGCCTGACAGTCCTCTAGAAGATGCTGCTGAAGGCTGTCTCAATTGTCCTTAGCTGCTTTAGGTTCAAAATCAGCCATACACCTGACAGTCACTGCCTGGCTGCCTTTAGGTCTGGCTCTCTGTCGGCTCTATCTCTCAGAATGAGTTTGGGCTATATACCGTGAGCTACGAGGACGCAGTATAGCCAGGCAAGGCAGCTGGGACTCCATCTTTTCATGGCTGCTTACTGCAAACAAAAGACCAACATTTGTGACCCTCGCTATTTATTGTGGAGTAAGCAAAGATAATTCAGCTTCCTCCCAGGTCCCTGTCTTGCGAGCAGTTCTGTCCCTCCTGGAATAGGTAATGGACAGACACTGGTGAAGCACAAGGTTTCCCATGGGATTTTTCTTTTCCCAATCTCACAGCTTTTTCATCCTTCCCTGATGGTCTTTTGGAAGAAAATAGACCTGACATTCCTGAGTTTGTATCCCTACCTCTCCATCACTGTTGCTGGCAGACTTGCCAGGGGAAAGACATACCCTAATCCTCCTTTCAGCTAAAAGAGGGTTTTGCTGTGTTTCGTAAGGCAGATGGAGGCAGACACAACACTCTCAGACCAGCTGATGGAGAGCAGAAGCAGCATACATACACACACAAACACAAATCATCAGAGCTGTGTAAGAGAGTCATGATTTCCTCACAATTTGCTATGCTTCAGCTGTGACTCCTTTGCAAAACACCAGCCCCAGCCACCGTACTTGTGGAGAATAACAGATTAATTTCTCCCTTTGATGTTCACCAACAGATATTTAGAGTCTGTTTGGGAGCTGGTGAAGAGTGATTTAAAGTTCAATCTGGTTTTTGTTTGTTTGCAAGGATTGCATGTCCAACAGCAAAATATTAGATTTCTCTTTAAAGCATAATAAACTTTAAGCATTTTGATGAAAATGTTCTGCCATGCCTTTGACTGTGCTTCAAACAGAAGTCTCCTGGGCTTCTGCTCCAACACGAGGCAGTAATATGGAGGAAAGCAGTCAGATCAGCGGTAGTACCATAAAGCATTTTTTAAGCCACGTCTCAAAGCCAACTCAGCACTCCTTTAAGTTTCTGGCTCATCTTCTTCAACCTTCTGGTGTGTTTTGTTCAAAACTCAACTGCTGGATGAAGTACATCCACCTTTCATTAAAAATCCCCTCATTGCCCATCTTTCTGAACACAGAGGCATAAAAGTTTGTTGTTAGAGCAGGCCTCTACAGGGAGCGATAAATTACCTCATTGATTAAAGACTTAAAGTTAGCTAGGCAGAGCTGATGAGTGTGAATGAATGTGTCCTTTTAATATTTTGGGGCTCTCTGTACATGGCATGTCATAATATTACATTAAATTTTCAGATGTCTTGTTGCCTTCTATGGCAAAAAATAGATAGTGAGAGAAGAGGGGAAACCATCAAAGACAAGAAATGTCTGGACGAAAAGACTATCTGTTCCAAGATGCTGCACATTTCGACCATGTCACTCCCTTTTTATTCAGGCTCAGTGATAAGCGCCTGGTGGAACACAATGTGGTGGTGTGCTGAGTTCTGGCTTGGCTGCCTCTGCCGGTGGCATTGATTGGGACATGACAAATGGAGCTGATAGCTCTAATGATAATAAAGGTGACTCTGATGCTTCCTGTTGTATTTTCAGCTGCTTAAAACTTTGTAGACTTTTAATGGTTAAGGTGGAAGTTTTCCATGCCGTCTTTCTGCTTCTGGATGACCTTTTTCTTTTTCTAAGTAAGTTTCACTTAACACAGTCTGGCTATTTCTGATGGAGAAGCTTCCTGTTTGGCTCCTAGTGATCCAGAAAAGTCAAAACTGGGAGGAGTGGCTATACACCAGTTCAGTGTGTTGCCATTCAGAGGGACCTGGACAGGCTGGAGAAATGGGCTGACAGGAATCTCGTGAAGTTCAATAAAAGGAAATGCAAAGTCCTGCACCTGGGGAGGAGTAACCCCAGGCACCAGAGCAGGCTGAGGGCTGACTGGCTGGGAAGCAGCTCTGCAAAGAAGGACCTGGGCATCCTGGTGGACAACAAGCTACCAAGAGCCAGCAATGTGCCCTTGCAGGAAGGTGGCCAACAGCATCCTGGGCTGCCTTAGAAGGTGCATTGCCAGCAGGAGGAGGGAGGTGATCCTTCTTCTCTGTTCAGCACTGGTGAGACACATCTGGAATGCCAGGTCTAGTCCTGGGCTCCCCAGTACAAGAGAGACATGGACTTACTGAAGTGAGTCCAAAGAAAGCCCACTAAGATGGTTAAGGGAGTATCTGGCATACAGGGAGAGGCTGAGAAAGCTGGGACTATTTAGCTGGGAAAAGAGAAGGCTCAGGGTAGATCTTATCCATGTGTATACATATCTGGTGGGAGGGAATGAAGAAGAGGGATCCAAACTCTTCTCTCTAGTGCCCACTGACAGGGCAAGAAACCAATGGGCACAAAACTGAAACATGAAACTCCATCTGAACACATGAAAACATTTATTTACTGTGAGAAATGTTGTGGAGCCTCCATTCATGAAGATATTCAAAACCCAGCTGGACATAGTTCTGGACAAACCACCCTAACTGATCCTGCTTGAGCAGGGGATTTGAACTAGTTGATCTTTAGAGACCCCTTCCAACTCCACCAAGTCTGTGATACTGTGAATGAAGAAATCTTGCAGTCCTTAACAGAACATTTCTCACTTTGGAGCAGGAATTTTAAGTGTCTTTATAGGAGGAGTCTTCTGCTGTCAGTTGTCTTCCTGTTTTCACCAGAAACTTTCTAAATTGACAACACATTGAAGTTGCCAGGGATCAATAGAGCCTGGCTGGAACTTGATTAATAGGCAGGCACCTTCTGCAAGGAGCACACACCATCTCTGGGCTGCAAGCACTGAATACAACTTACCCTACCTTTGCTGCTTGGGGCACTGCGGTACAAAGCTCAGACACAGTGAAGAGGGCTTCTTCGGGCTTGCAAGGCTCTAATTGCTGGTGCCCCAGATGGGAAGAAGAGGAAGAAGCCTAACTTGACTACAGCAGAGCGATATATCCCTCACAGGGAAAAGGTTGCAAGAGCCAGAGAATGAAGTGGAAAAAAATCCAGTGCAGAGGAATGAAAGAGCGTAACAAGGCTGTAGCCTAGGGGGACTTGGGGGCATGGAACAGACTGCACCCAAATGCAGATGTAGAGGGAGACCAAGGGACAATGCCACAGAAAACCTGAGCTACAGCATCTTGTGAGCTTAATGTGATTTAGCAACTAATTACTTTAACACACTGTTTTGAAGTGTGTTATCCCCTCCCCCCCCCCCCCCCCCCTGCAACACTCTAACCATCTGCGTTAC
>NW_009224862.1:41999-64056 GCF_000690835.1 Fulmarus glacialis
CAGATGTATACATCTGTGTGAATTCTCCCCGCCAGGCTCATCAGATGAACCCTCTTAAGATGCTTTGAAAAACCCGATCTTAATAGATAAAGTGTTGTAGGATCTTTTGAGATAAAATTCTCTAGAGTGTCCCATTCATTTCCTCTTCCTTACTTTGTGGAAGTAGTTAGTCTTTATATAATATTCAGCCCTGATTACAGGGTGCAAGACTGTTTTTTCTGTCTAAAGAACTAGTTATAAAAGAAGGCTAGGTTTGGGTTTTCTGCTTTTATGCACAGCAAACATGCAATTTTGTTACCGGTGGCAACAACCAGCTCAGAAAATGATAAGGCTTTTAACTGGGTTTTGTGAAAAAAGCATAAATAGGAAGGTGTGGGCTGTTTCTGGGGTTATAGAGACTGCATTAGAAGGAATTCAGGGAAGAGACAGACTGAGTGAGACTCCTACACCAGTTTCCATGTGGACTCTGCTAAGTCAGAGGAATTCCTCCATATTTATGAAATTTGCAAAATTGTAATTGAGTGTAAAATTTGGCCCTTGCTGTTTTTCAGGGCTAGAGTCAGATTTTATCAAACTAACAGATAACTCTCTTGCAATTTGGAAAGGTTAATTATATTGTTGAGCAATATTTTAATTTATTCTAATTTGTCTCATCTGGATTCATTTGCCTAATAGTTTTGCATATCTTTACATTCATTACAGTCCATTAAGGTAAAACCTTTTAACAAATACTCATTTGTGTCCATTTTTACCACTTTCCGCTTGAACCTCATTCTTTTCCAAATGTCAAACTCTTTAAAAATCTTGGCATGAAAGGTCACCTTTCCGTGAAAATAAGTCACCGTATTCAACATTTCAGCTCTGGCATGAAATGACAAGTTGTACAGAAGTCTCATCTCTTTCAAGAGGAATCTCAGGGAGAACTTAAAGTTGTTGGGTTTTTTTCTTAAAATTACAGTTTTCCCACCAGTTTTTAGCACTATGCCTCTTACAAAAGTTAGTGTGTCTACTAACCACAGTTTTCATCTGAGATTATTTGACATGACCAAATAATGGCCCAGAAAGTATGCAAAGGCATTTCTCGTGCTTTGGTGGAGCACCCTGCTCTTGCAGAGCAGACCCACCAGTCTCACCAGTGCTCATTCATGACTCATGATAATGAAGAGTATATATAATGGCTGAAAAAACTGTTTGAGATGCTTATGTAGGGGACATACTCAACCATGTAAACTTGGGCTGCTTTGCATTAACTTTCATACATGTTGTGAGAACAAGTCAAATACTTTATTTTGTTATTTGTTATTGGCACTGTGGTACTGCCTGCTTCCCTGGGTGTGCTTGCACTCTGCAAATATACAGTAAAAAGATATTGCTTGCCTTAAGGGCCTTCTAAGTTTAGAAAAAAAAACCCAACAGCAACAGGTTACAGTAAACAGACATATGGACACTAGGAAATAACTAGTTAAAACAACTCAGCAAAAAATGCTGTGGCAATCATATGTCTGTAATTTTTTCAGAGGCACCACAGCAAATATGAAGTCGTGCATTCACCTGGGGCTGAAATGGCCATTTAGGGGAGATGCTAATGATAGCTGTCAAGCAATACATACTTTTTTAAGTCTATGTAAAATTGGAATAGGAATGTTTATTAGCATGTGAAAAATATATGAAACAAAATGGCACTTACTATTGCACAGTGCCTTATGCTATTCTCAGCTCTGTACCCTTTCACGCACATTTTTAAGACTAAGTAGTGGTACTTTTCTGCTATTATTCTTGCATTATCCTTGTGGCCCCACACCTAGAAACACCAATAGCGTACATAGGGCAAGTTCTCATTGGAAGCAACTACCACTTTACCCCTCTTTTTCTTCACTCTCTTGTTTTGTAGACCTTAGCTCATATTGGAGAAAAATAAATGTATTGAATAACAGAGTACAGAGCAGTAATTTAAATATTTTATCAATATTATCCAATAATTTATGTGCCCAGAAGTTTAACAAGTAGCCAATGTGCAAAATTTGCACCCAATTATTGTACTCCAGTCAGTGCTAATAGCACCATAAGTGGAAACAATAGGGAGTATGAGTGGCTCACAATGAAAAGTATATAGTGTTAGGGAAAAAACATAACAAAAATCATCATTATCCTCATCATCTTCATCCTTACCACTTGCTGCACTGGACAGCCCAGCCACTGCCTCCCCAGAGGAGGACAGTCACCTGGGACTCCATCTCTACTCTTCCTGGCTGGGCAGAGGGAAGAGATTTCCCTCTTCCCTTCTCTCTTTCTCTCCCTCCCCCTCCCCTCCCCCCTTATGTTTTTATTTTTCTCCAGAAGTAACTTGCACTGTTAGAGTGGACATATGTCATCAGCTATGGATCCCACTAATAAGTGTCTCTGCAATGTGATCCCGTCTCACTATCCTTTGTGGAACATCACCATTTTCTCAGCTTTACTGTCTACCTTTAGAAATTCTGGGCTTGATGTGAGTTTTTAGTATCTTCTGCACTTTGACTTAGAGGCTGATTATCTGATTGAAGTGCCTATAATGTACACTCTGCTATCATACACTCTATATTTGAATCAACCAAATCAATTTCCATCTTTCCTATCTGATTTGCAATGATCCATTAAAATCCTTCCCCGTCAATATCTTGTTGAAAATAACCTTATTCTCACTTTTGGAAGATGCTGCCAATATCTGCACAGCATCAAAGTGTGACAGTTGCAATTTATTTATCAGTGCATTAGGTTTTAACCACAGCATGCCCTCTCATCACCCAGGAAACAATTGCAGACAAGAGTCTTATATCTATATCATTTCTATGAATAATATGTATAACTGAGTTTAGTCCATCACTTGATATTGTTCTGTCACATGAACGTCAAAACAAAAGAACTCTAAAGCAAACAAAAAGAAGAAAAATGATAGTCATAAGGTAAACAGTTCCAAGAGAGAAAGAGAACCACAGGTTGAACATTCATTGGAAAGCTTTTTTTACCAGGTACTAGGGAAAGTAATATGGCTTGTCAAGACCTAATACAAAAAGAATATTAAAGAGCTAATGGACTTCTCCTGCAGGGCAGATAAGAGAATTAGCCTATAGGCCTGTTTGGGAAGAACAGACTGACTGAGATGTAGGCTGTAAAGGATGGCCTAGGCAGTTGGATCCGTCCCCACCTTGAGTTTAAGAAGTTTTCAGCATGAAACTCAGGCACATAGGCCTTACGCTACCGTATTTCACACTGCTACACACCTTTGACTGAGGAAAGGAGACTTGTTTGAAGAAACTGTCATGAATCATTTCACATGACTGAAAACCAAGATAACCCATTTAGCTTTTCTCAGTAGTCACGTCATGGGATTCTGCCTTCAGACAGGTGAAGGAAGTGAAGCCTATCACTGCGAAGATGCCCATGACATGTGAGATGCAGTTCATACTGTACCTGGGGCAATACCTCACTCAGAAAAAGTCTGAGAAACTAGGTAGGCATGTTTTTATTGTAGCAACTCAGGATATGTCATGTAATTACTACAGTCATTGAGTTAACCTTATTGCCATATTACCTCATAACCTGCAGTCTGTTCATCCTCATCAAACCTATGAGAGGTAGGGCTATATGTTTATTTGTCCCATATTATAGGCCAAATTAGGAATCGAGGCTCCCAGAGAACTGAGCAGGGAGAGTTGCATGCCACTAGGACACGCTGATAGGTAAGAAGCCAATGGAAAAGGCTTATTTGCTTATTCGTCTCCTAATGAGGTTTGCATAGTCTCCAGAGCTTGCTCCAGCCTGAGAATGAAAAAAATATTTTTCAGTATTTTCCTCATTTAGGAAAAAAATCATAGAACATTACAATAAGTGAAGTTTGAACATGCCTCCAGAGGTCATTTCAGCCAAATTTTGAAGAGCTTCAAGGACGGAAAATCCACCCTTAGTCCCTAACAGATTTCATAAGTGTATCACTCTCTGTTTGCTTCAGTTTCTGAGTTTCCCACAAGAGAGGTGGAAAGAATCACTCTCCTGAAGTTCTTCATAATTCAGTACTAGCCAGTGAGTGTTGTACACTGTCAAAAAACATTTTTTTGAAAGCACTGAAATTGAGGAAATACTAATAATGGTGTTAGAGAAACGAAAACACATGCACATTCATAAGAACATGAGTCAAAATTTCCCTTTGCCAAACTAGTCTTGGAGGTATTATAGGCAGGAAAAGGTTTCAGTCTTCAAAAGTAAAAAGCAAAGAACAAGCTGAACTATTGAAAAATCTTGGTGACTTCAAAGCTCAACACAAAACTTGTCTGCGTAAAGTTTTTTGAAATATAAAATTCTAAACAGGTAAGCTGTATTCAAAAAAATTGAACTGTGAAACTGTAAGACATTGCTCTGTATCTCTAATTATCTCTCCCAATGTCTTAACTTCCTCATTTTTATTATTTTTCATGTTCTTTTTTTAAGATAAAAATAATAATAATAACTTGTGAAAAGACTCTTTTTCTACAGGAAAAAAAAAATTATGAAATTTCAGAAGGATTTTTAAATTCTGGGATTCATCCTTTGGAATCCAAATTCAGGGAATAACATCATTATAGAATTTTGCTTTGTATGATCTCCATTTTCAGATATTCTTTTTGTTTGTCCTAGTCTTTTAAGTAAGCCATTAAGTAAAAAGAAGACAAACAATCTCAGACTTCCAAGGCAAGCAGCTTTTATCAGGAAAAAAGCAGCTGTAAATATTATTTTGTTTTCCTCTAACAACCATTTAGTTTATTAGTTTGAATTTTTGAGAACTATTCAATTGTTTTAAGCCAGCTGCATTTTACGGTGCGCTGCCGATGACATGTTGAAATTATATCAAGGTCATTGTTTGTGATTGACGTTATCACTGTCTTTCTTTGGTTTATTACATTTTTTGTGAACAGGAAATCCTGATGCTGCCAAGTCAAGTGCCTACTGAATTTCTAGAGACTTATGCTGCCATCCTTCTTAGGCAGAAAAGAAATTGTTCTTTCACTGTTGCATAATCTGATTGGCATACCTACATTGAATGGGCTCCTTTTTACAAAGACAATGAATCCCATCTCTCTTGTCATATTTCATAAACTCTACACAGTTGCATTACAACAATCTGTAAGCACTGTGAAGTTACGAATATAGCAAAAGGCAGCCTTGGTTGGCCACTCTTTATGATGAAGGATGGAGTTTAAATTAATTCCAATGGTTGAGACATATTTCCATGCTGGTATAAAAACTGTCACAATCTCTTTCTGCCTTTTTAATGGACACACTCTTAAATAGATATTTCAATGAAGCAATTTCCTTTCTGCTAATTTAAAACTTTTTTTTTTGTAAAGCTGTGATATGTATTTCAAATTATGCTACCTAAGAAAAAGGATGCACAGCCTCTTTTTAATTATTATTTGGCATTGAACAGGAACAATTCTTTTCCTCTCCTTTAATGGCCCAAGAGGAAGAGTTTTGTGTTTCAAGCACTTTTAGGAGAATCAAGTGTCAAGTTTCAAGTTTTATTCCTCTTCCAGGTGTTCCTGAGTGGAAAGAAATCTGGCAGCCTGTGATTTGAAATCCACTGCTCTGATGGCAGCTCCTGAAGCATTGTATAGGATAAGTTAGGTGTAAGGAACTGTATAAAATCAGTACCTGGAATAAAGAGTTGCCAAAGCTAAATGAATGTTATGGTAGGGATTTTTCCATTATACAAGTCTAAGTGGTTGGAATTCAGACACTGAGTGAAAGAAAATCTGTGACTACTGGACATCACTTGGTTTTCAATGTAAAAATAAATTGGAGCAAGGAAAACCCCCGCCAGAACTGTAACTCTCTGGAAGGGAGGATAACATGAGAATGTTAAAAGAGCATTTCGTCCTGGATCACAGACAATCAGTTCCAGAACGCAAAGAAAAGTCAGAAAGAAGATGGCTTTTTTCCTACCAATATATGATTCCTCATTAGCTCTGTTTTTTCAGGAAGAGGTGACTATGAACCTCTATAACTGATGCCGAAGACACCTGAGCTCCACCTAAAGAAGAAACATATGAGAGGGACACATTTGCACAGACTTCAAAAGGAAAGTGAAAACACCCAAATCTTGTAACTGGGCAAAGACTGAAGAGTTTAGCTGTTTTGGAGAACCATTTGAGCTATTTGACTTCTTAAGAAGAGACCAGACCGGTTCAATGTGACACCAAAAAAACAGAGGGAATACGGAGGACCTCAAGACGGTGATTAACCTTGATATAGTGATTATATAATGATTACAGGAAATTACCCTCCCAAAATAGTAAGTAACTTTTCTATGACTTAGCTCCTGGAAAGGACTTGCTCAGCAAGGCACCAATGCATTGCTAGGAAAACAGCAGAAACACTGCTGGCAACGAGGGAGTAGGCATGCCTAAGGAACTTAGAGTTGGGTGGGAAGGGATCTGTGGCATGATCGGCAAAGCCTATGTCTGCATTAGCAAGTAGTGTGGCCTGACATAAATGGATCTGTTGAAGGAAACACTTTGTATGAACAACGCAGTGTCCACACTGCATGTGTTTCAGGGGCTCTCTAATTTTTTCCCCTGGAGTGGACACCCATTAGCAGCTGTAGTGAAATAGGTGCACACTTAGAGTTTATCTTCCACTCTGGTTTTAGCCAGAAGGAATCCAGTTTCTGTCTTCCATGAATGCTTTGTGATGTGAAGCAAAACATGGGAAGTAGAAGAGGTGATTCATTTAAAATACCCAGTCCTGATCTGAACTAAAATGTTAGTATAGACACACCTAGAGTTCATCTGCACACAGATAGATAAAAGATCATCAATGTCTGGGCAGGACTCTGCTCCCAGATCTGCACTGCATGCTTGCTTCTTTGAATCTGTTGGCCTGGCCTGGAGGAAGCTCTCAGCAAGAAAAATGTCAGCATCATTTTTCCCTGCTGCCATTGGAGGATAAAAGAAACTCTTTTCAGGGCTGCAAAACTGTTTGAACTGGACAAGCTCAGAGCAAATATGCAGTTTGGGCACTGGTTTATTTGGAGCCTAGATGTGGGGCTGACTGGTCTAGATTGTTCTTCATGTTGGTTGTTAGCGGATGAATTGGTGGTTAGTGTGCAAACTGACACATGGCTCTTCAAAGTCAGAGAAAAATAATTTTTTTCAATAGGCCACTGATTAGATGCGGCTGAGTCAGAAGGGTATGAGTCACCACTCAAATGACAAGTGTAAATTTAGTGCCTAGGGGAAGGGAGGAGGTTTTTAAAAGCAAACACGTTGTTTGGAACTGAAGAAATCGAAGCCAGGTCTCCGCCACAGGATTTTGCTGGCATACCTGTATTGTCTAGAGGTGCAAGAAAATCGCCCACAGAGTTGACACTGCTCTATTGGCAAAATCCATGGTGAAGACATAGGGGGGCTTAAAGAAGAGTTGTCACAAAGCTGTTGCTGTAGAGGGAAAGGATATAGCTATGCTGATGAAAAGAAAAACTCCTTGGGGTAAGATTCTGTCAATGCGTGTTTGGGATGCTCCTGCCTCAATAGGCCTCTCATAAAGTGGGAATCCCTATGTCTAGTTTCAAGATCCTGAATGGATTTAGGCATGAGCTTTCAGCTGCGCAGAAATCCATGATGAAGACATAGGGGGGCTTAAAGAAGAGTGTTTGTCACAAAGCTGTTGCTGTAGAGGGAAAGGATATAGCTATGCTGATGAAAAGAAAAACTCCTTGGGGTAAGATTCTGTCAATGCGTGTTTGGGATGCTCCTGCCTCAATAGGCCTCTCAGAAAGTGGGAATCCCTATGTCTAGTTTCAAGATCCTGAATGGATTTAGGCATGAGCTTTCAGCTGCGCAGTGTAAGCGTTTGAAGACGGGAAGATGTAGGTGCTGGGGAATGTTGTAGCCTCAGAGTATTAGTAAACGGAGTTGTTTAGACTGATGTTTTGGAGCTCAGTGTCTCAGTTTTCCCAAAATATTGCTTTAGGTGCCCACATTCTTTAACATTGTTTCAAGGAAACAGGAGAAAAGTGGTCTAGATAAAATTGTCAAAAGGTGGCTTTGCAGCAAATTATTCCAGGGTAAGTATTAGTAGATCACACCAAACTGGCACAGCATTTCAAGTGAGATCTAACAGGGCACTCACCTGAGTTCTGGAGTGCCAATGAACATTTTGATTAATGAGTAGGTTGATGGAACAGAAGCTTTTACAAAGTGTGTAGACATCAATGCACAAAGCAGACTGTAAACACCACCTAGGACAGGATTAGAATTCAGGGTAATTACTTGAGACCGGAAAAAAAGGGTTTGAAAACAATAACAAAAAAAAAATCAGTAAACAGCAAACACCAACTCAGGGAAAGAAAAAGGCAACTGCACAAATATAAAAAAAAAAGACCAAAAAAAAGACAGATGAGTGAAACAATACCTTGGAGGAAAGGCATTAAAGTCTGTTGTGGACCACAAACTGTATGACAGGACTACAATGCAATGTTGTTACAAACAAAGCAAACCACCATCCCAAATGAACAGGAGTGTCATCTGCAGAACTTATGAAGCAATTAATCTTTTTGTCTCCATATAGCTCGAGGCACTAAACTTTACGAGAGACACAGTCACACTAAGAAGAATAACAGGAATACTGAGAGACTTCAGAAAATGTGATCCATCCATCAATGCAGAGGTAATTCAGTTTATTTTTGGAATAAAAAAGAACTATGGGAGAACATGATAAAAATTCCAATATTGAAAACATAGTTGAAAGAGTGGTGATACATGACTTTTAATTTCCAGTGAGTGAAAGAAAATAATAATAATTAATTTTCTGTAGAACAAGATACAGTTTAGATATTATGGAATGTGTTCCTAGCCACAAAGATCAATGAGCATCAATAAGATACCTAAGCTGTGACATCCTCTTTACTGGAGGTTTTAAAGACCACCTCAGGAAACTTTTGCCAGGGAGAATATCAGGGTTCTTGGTCTTCCTCAGAACAGGGACATGGAATAGCTGTCCTGTGAAAAAAACTTCCAACTTTGCTATAAAGAAAATTAACCTGACTCTTCTCAGAGGCAAGCAGCAAAAGCACAAGGAGCAACAAACACGGGTACCAACAAGGGTAATTCCAATTAGATGATACAAGAAAAAGATTTTCTCCATGTGGGCAGTTCAACAACTGGAACTGGTTGCCCAGAGAGGCTGTGGAATCTCCAAGTTTGGAAATATTCAAAGTTCCGCTGGACAAGGCCCTTGCTGCTACTTTGCGCATGGGATCGAACAAATGACCTCCAGAGATACCATCCAAACTCAATTATTCTATGATCCTGTGATTCTATTGTTAAGGCTTATACATGGAAGGGGAATGTCATATCACCCTGGGTGTAAAATGTTGCTTTTAGTCCAGAGAAGGAAGACTGACAGTTGCCTGTATTGGTGTTAGCAATACATTATCTGCAGTCTGCCTAGGATCTTTTCTATAAAATAAAAGAAGTTATTTTCCATAATTATCTTCAATCTACATGAACAAAAATATCTGCATTAAAATACCTTTCAAATCCCTGACCATTCCCACCTCTTTCTCTTCAGATAACCAAACATATTGATATTTTTAATCAGAGAAGAACATAGAAAAGAGCATTATCAAAAGCTGCCTTTGGAAAGTGACTTTACTGATTTGCCTTTGATCCCTGTCATCAAGTAATTAGCTTTAAAATTGCAATGTCAAACTGGCTGGGGGGGAAAAAAAAGCAGAGAAATTATCTTTTACTCCATATTTTGGCAAGAAAGCTAGCCCCAGACTTGAACTGAACTTGACTACACTACTATGAGGTAATTAGAAAGGCAGGAACCTGCTTTACTATAACTAAGTTCTCTAGTGTATAGGATTAGCTGTCTCCTTCATAGTTATTATAAAAGGTTCTTTGGACACATAACATGCTGTTTTCAATGAAGAATGAGAATTTTACTGTCTGTCAGCTCGAATATAAGTGTGCTTTTTGTTTGCTAAAGTTGCTTTAGACTTATGTGAGAGTAGATGAAGATAGCATTTGGTCCAGTGTCATTTCAAGCAAAGCATTGGATTAATTTCAGTTCTGACTACATGCACAGCAGGTCATAGGAGATGGGTAGGTGGGTAGGCAGTCAGGTATGATAGCAACAAGCTTACAAATCTACCAGAAGCCCTCTGCAACCTCTTACCGGTCAGTTGAGAATGGCATCAGTCATTTAGGAGGGTTGTCCATTTTCCCTTCACTGGATCTGTAGACAGACAGTTAATCTTATGTCAGTGTTGCTTTCCAGGAGAGAAAAGTTACAAAATGAGGCTTGTAAAAGCCCTCAGGAACAGAAGAAGACACGCAGAGAACCGGTGATGTAGGAGACACTTGAAAAGAGACTTTGAAAACTTCTAGGAAAACTGCAGTGCAAGGATGCCTACATATGCAAAAATAGACGCTTTTTTACAACCAGTTTGGAAAACTTAAGTGATATCACCAGCCAGATCACTTCTGAAGTTGCCACAAAACCAGTAGCCTAAGGAACGAAAGAGCACAAGTCGTTCCTCAGTTAGGCTTGCTTGAACGGTAATCATTTGACCTGCTGATGCTAACATGTTGTACTTACATTTAGCTGAGCATTTGAGACAAAATCCAGACTGCTAGATTAAGTGCATAAATCCGGTGTTGCAGTGCCTAAGTGTATTTCTTTAGTGTCAGAGCAGGGATCCAGACTACTTGGTTTAAGTACAAAACCACTTTATACAGCTCGTGGAGGGACACATCTTCCCTGAATAATAACCAAAAAAACCTAGTTCTTGCTTAGAGTAAAGGGCACGAACTAAGGGGATATAAGAGAGCAACATGGAGCAATACCATTCCCAGTTTTCATGGGACCTATCCTGCACCTTACCTTGAGCACCTATCTGAATTTCAGGATGCTTATAAGTCTCTCTTGTTTTAGGAAAACAGTGGGTAAGTGGTATTGAAATTTAGCTCACTGGGGCTTGGAAATCTAGAGTTCATCTAATTTATACAGTGTGAATTTGACTGCCTGTTTTAATCAATTCCTCACAGTCAGATTACTCACAGGTACTTCGGTGAGAACAATCTGGGTCTTGTTAATTCTGTGAATTAGCTTTTCTGTTTGCCATAATGTATACTGGAGAGCAAAATCTCTTCAATCAACTGCAAAAACTCTACCAGCCACAAATGTGAGCACTGGAAAAAACAATAGAACAATGAGAAAATGTGAAAATTAATCTAATTCTCAGCTTACAATCTTCACGTTTCTTACAACCATTATCTCCTCAAGCTGCACAACAGCCTTCTGAAGAGAAGCAGTTCTCAAACGGAGGCTATTTCACCTCTACTGAACCAAAGCTACTCTGCCGTAGGACAGGTGACCCCAGGAAACAGAGGTGCTATAGTCACTACAGACACAAGAAGATGGCTCTAGAACGCAATCAGCTGAGCAGGAGTTTGTGCATGTCACCTACATCAGTGCTTTGCCAGGCAGGCAGCACTCTGCTTTTCTTAATAGGCGATGCTCCTGTGCATTTTATCACACCTGGAAGGCAGCACCTCCCACTGTATTAAGAGGTTATGGAGGGGCCTTGACTCATTTCTTACCCAGAAGGAACATCACTGACTCACTGGTGTCCCAGAGCAGACTTATTTCAGCCTGACTACGCTTATCTTCGGAGCAGAGCACAAGGTGATCTCCTGTGAAGCCTTTTGTGTAAGACTGTTATCACCAAAACAAAGGCAAACAAGAAAATTATGATGGTCTTTTAAGTCATAGGGCAGCACTAAGTAATAATGTCATAGGGCAGCACTAAGTAATAATGTCTTCCCTATTTCAAGTTGAACCTCATCCTACCTACATCACTGCAAACAACATACTAGGTAAAAGTCATATAACTTAGACATGTGTAGTGCGAAAGAATTGCAATTAAAAACAAAGTTCTGCCTCCTTCAAATGCTGAAATTACTTGGCTGCCAGGGTATTGGTTCTCGTTGTTTCTAGGTTTCCTATTGTCTTGGTACCATTCACTGGGAAAGGCGCAACTCGTGTGTGGACTTTAGATTTAATATTTGAGGAAGCAGAAGATACTCTGTTCAAATGCCAAAACAGATGAAGGACTTCCACTTAAACAAAGACAGACTTGGGAAAACAGGAAGCAGAAGAGTTAATTTTTTCAGGACTGGGGGGAGTGAGTATTTCAAGGATGGGGGTTGGCTCTCTGCCCTTTGTCTTCACAAGTAGCAAATTTAACTCCATGAATTGATAACGTTTATAACGAGACTTACTTACTACACATTAGGCTACATCTGTAATGACACTGTATATACTAATGCACCTTGTAAGTCAGAAACAAGCAGCCCTTAAATCCCAACAGTTTTTACCACCCATAGCGTTAAAGGCTTTTGTCAAGTCCACCTTAGAGCCTGTCTCCTTTAATTGCTCAAAACTGACTGCTAGAGCCTCAGCACAATTATGGCTGAAAATAAACTATATTACAAAGCAATTTCAGTTCATGATCGGTAGCCATGGTAACGCCAAGCAATAAGGCTTAAAAAAGGAAATGGTCTTAAAGGGCAAAAATGTGCATCTTGAATCCAGGCAAGTGGGATAGTGAGGAGGTTTTTTTCTTCAGAAGGAAAAAAAAAAATTTTCTGCCCCAGTTAATTTTTTAGGTTCTATTTTAAGGCAATTAACTTCTTCATTTGCCTCACAGAAACGAACACTCATACATTTTTTATTTTCAGTTGCATATTCATTAAAGTCTTCATATTTAGCTGTCTATTGTTTGAAGCACTCATATCTTGGGGGCTCATATATTCTGTGTGACCAATGATATCAGTAAAAAATCCCTTTCATTTGAGATTTTGCTTTTAGCTTGTGATTTGTTGTCACATGTTTATTTTGGTGAGCAGTGCAGGCTTGGTCCCCGTTACTTTAAAGTGAGAGACTCTGCTCTAAGATAACGTGATTTTGGTGGCATGTTCAGTATTTCTTAAGCCCAATCCTGAGCTCCTTCACCTGTTGCACACCCTATAAAGCTAGCCTCAGTCCCATTGCCTGTAATTGTTTTGAAATGTGGGTTTAGTTCTTTAAATCCTTTCAAAGCTTTCAGAGCACCACTTTTATTAGTTCAAATTGACAGTGCATTTTTTGCTCTGTGCGCGACATTGAAAGTCCAAGAAAATCAGATGGACGAACAGCTGCTTTTCAAAGAGCTGCATAAATTAACTATAAACAAACACGTCAATCTGTTAGGTCTGTCGGTTTCTGTAATAGGGACAGATATCATTAACTTTCTTAAGCGATCATCATACAGCAGCCTGAATACTTGATTTTATTTTTTTTCTCTATCCAAAAGCCAGCTACACTGCCACAGAAAAAAATTATACTAGTCTGACATGATTTGCTCTGCAGAAATCCAAGTCTGCTGCTGCTACCCATCCCCTAGTTATTTTTCCAAAGCTTCTAATGGTTTCATTTTCTGTTAAATTTTTTTCCAGGGACTGAAGTTAAACTGACTACAGAACAGTCACTGTAAGATCTCTTTTTTCCTCCCTTCACTAAGGACAGGTCCTGGTAAATAATCCATTCTCCCCAAGGGCACAAACGTGTTAATGGTTCCAAGAGGCTTCCTTCCTTCAGGTCTTCATGCATCTTAAGATAAAGTTTGTCAGACTCAGGTGAGTTTAAAACATTTCATTTACCTAATTTACTCTCTAATTTGTTCTTCCCATATTCCAGTCTGAGATCTTACCCCTTTGTTGTTGTCCATAGCTGTATTAGGTCACAGTTGACCTTTTTGATGAAGAGAGGCTCAAAAACACATGTACAATTTGCCTTTCTGATGTTCTTCTTTAGTCACTTTTCCTGTCCATTAGTTACCAGAAAAGTATGGACTTTGGTCTTCCTCTTGCTTCTAATATACTGATTGAAGGCACTGAGGATTTCTTATCATCACTGATGTTTCCTCACAACTACATTTCACTTATACTTCATCCTTCTGATGTTGTTCCTACTTGCTCAGTTTGTCTTTTTGTATCCATCCTTTAGTGATTTGATCTACTTTCCACTTTCTGTATTCTCTCTTCTTGGGGTTGATGTCAATGAAGAGTTCACAATTCAACTGACCTGATCTCTTCGTACATTTTTCATCCTTCTGCATTGGGAAGGTTTGTGTCTCTGCCTCTAGTAGTGTTTTCTTGAAGAACTGTCAGATCTCTTTAATACCTTTGAAAATTCATTGACACTTCCAGAAATGCTATGCAATCCCAAAGATGAACAATATACTTTTCAGTAGAGCTTTATGTTTCCTTCATAAAGGTGACACTAAGCCTGGACAAAAGGCTCAATCTACACAATTTCAGAACAGGCGAGGCAAATAACCTCCTGTTACATGTCCCCATTAAACCCTTCCAAAAACATTCTTACCTAAAGAGGCCTGTAGGACACCTTCACCAATGCAGTTCTACTCTCACCAGATGGATCTTTAATTGGAGAAATAATTCAATGTTCTTCCAGGGAGAGAAAGAAAATTAAACAGTAAGAATCAGTTATTTTTTAAAGATAGGCTGAAACTTGAAAACTTTTACTTTTCCTTAGCCTTGGGTGGTGGATATATTGTTTTTTCTAAATTTAATCTACCTAATGATAATCTACTGATCAGTTTATTAATTATTTGGTGCAGAACTGTAAGAAATTCAGTTGGTTTCTTTTGTATTTGACATTGCTTCTTTTCTGTAAATGCTATGCTTGTGGTATAACTATTCGCTGTTAGATAACAGTGGCTTTTATGCTGGTCATTATAATGTTGTCACACTGGAAAAACAGTCACACCTTCTTAATTCTTAATGTGACAAATCTCTTGTTATAGACAGTTACAACAAACATGTCAGAGAATAGATTTTAATGAAACCTTTCAGCTTTACTCTCTGATTTTGAGTATTCAATACCTTAAGTCCCTTTCAATGCTCCACATTACTCTATCCTGGTCCTTCAACAGTACTGATTAAAAGGAGATAATATTACAGCAAGCAGAACAGTCTTTGATTTCAGTCTCTAAACCAATCAATAATTATCAGTCTAGATGATTTATGACTCCTTTCTTCTAGAACCTGATCATTCATGTACATTAATGAATTTATTTTTACAGCGTATTTCTAAATCACTGTCGTGCTCGTAGGAAATTCAAGGAAAAGGAGGCCAAATGAACAGGGTATGGTAGTTATGAGCAGAATTAGCGTCTCCACTGTGTTCTTTTTCAGACACCAAAAAATTCCCCCATAGACTGTAAACTTGTGGAATACTTCCTGTGGAAGTGCATAGGAGCTATAGGGGTTTACTCATATGTAACTTTAAGTCTTCAAATTCATAACATTTCCCCATGGAACCACTGAGGACTCAGAAGCACCCCCTGAAAGTTTCATTTGCTGTATAGAGGGATGAGGATCTTAATTCTGCTGCCCAGGTTTGATACCTGAAGTTAGACTGCTTGAATTCTTGGTTTGAAGGCAAGTTTGCAACCTACAGAGCTTTCCTCATTTGGAATGCATTTTCCAGGATGCTGGATATCAAGAATGCTTCACAGAAAAAGCATTTTTGAAACCAGTTAGCCCTACCTGGTAAGTAATTTCAGTTATCCTAAAAAGCATTAGAGGGAACATCACAACGGCAAGACTATAAGACTACAAAAAAGTCACTTAGTAAACAGGCTTGAGTAGCAGAGCATGAATAAGAGCTGAGAGCTGTGAACAGAGCAGACCTTTGCAGGCAATGGAAAGAAATTGGAATTCGATAGAGGAAGTGAGAGAAGTGAAGGTGAAGAGGTAACCAAAATGTAAGAAGACTTTTTAAGCAGTGGTGTATTGTGATTATACTGGCAGATGGAAGAGAGAACTGCACTGAACTGAAAGAACAAGACCTACAGAAATTAGTGATGGTCTAGAATGTACACTGGTAAAACTTGTTGGCAAGAAGCTATGTCTTTATTTTGTAACACTGGGCTTAGGAAACACCCAACTTTCCAGCTTGTAAGCAGACACCAAACCTCTACCCTGTTTGTGCTTTTAACTTGTTACATATTGATTATCTTTGGACTCTGAAACTTGGCTAAATGTTCTAGAGAAGGACTGCAAACTGTTCATCAGTGACATTAATACCTGGTTCACAAGACTGTCTGACAGCAGAGCTTACTCATATGTAATTGTACTATTTAATTCTGCACAGTATCCTGGAATAGTTTATGTGAAAGCTGTTTTATGTAAATAATTGTACAACTGACTTAACAGAGTCACTCCTGTAGTAGAGCAGGTCTGTTTTCGGAGGCAGACAACTCCCTGTAGACAGCATATCTTCCAGGCCTAACTGTGGCTGTGTTTTGAAGGAAATTTTCAGTGATCTTAGGGGATTTTTATCTGACAGGCAGCCTGCAAATACTGCTGTAGTTCAGCTGTGCTGAAGAAACTTCATAATATCGAGCTTGAAAATAAAGGCTGACTACCTGGGGCAATCAATAGCAGAAGTTAGATTCCCCAATGCAAATCTATCAGCAAACCAAGACGAGGACTCATTGCTCCCTTAATTCCAAAACAGTCTATGTTAGTGACATAAACCAAACTATAAATTCTAGAAACATAACCCTAAAACCATGGCTGTGTAAGTGAGAAGTAACTGTAACTTTTCTGGTTGTCTGTACTTCTTTGGAGTAATTTTTGTCTTCCCATACACCCACATACCTCTACAGACTTTATTTCTCCCACACTTCCCCCTTGATATGCAAAGCTCTGATTTGATTAAACCTCACAGAAAGTCAGACTTCAGTTGTGCCAGCTGAAGGCACTGGGCCCCCTGAAGCAAGAAAGAAGAAGCTAGATTACAGTAGATCTAGAAGTCAGAAAGTCTGGGTGCCACTTCTCTCCCTGGATTGCTGCAATGCTGCAAAGAATTAGAAACAATAATAAGACATTTCCCATGCGTGCTACAGAGGTTGACTAAGTCGGTTTTTAAGATCATAGAATCATAGAATGGTTTGGGTTGGAAGGGACCTTTTAAAGATCACCTAGTCTAACTCCCCTGCCACAGGCAGGGACATCATGCACTAGATCAGGTTGCTCAACGCCCCATCCAAACTGACCTTGAATACTTCCAGGGATGGGGCATACACAACCTCTCTGGGCAACCTGTTCCAGTGCCTCACCACCCTCATAGTAAACAATGTCTTCTTACAACTAATCTAAACTTACCCTCTTTCAGTTTAAAACCATTACCCCTTGTCCTGTCACTACAGGCCTTGGTAAACAAGTCTCTCTCCATCTTTCTTATAAGCCCTTGTGGTATATTGAAAGGCTGCAATAAAGTCTCCCCAGAGCCTTCCCTTCTCCAGGCTAAACAACTCCATCTCTCTTCTAAAGTAAAGATACTTTATAGTATGTCTTTGTAGGCACAGTAAAGGTACAACATTTGGCATCAGGCCAGTAGTCACAAACCCCAAACCAAAAACCACTCTTCACTTTCAGGTGGCCTCCTCTTTCAACTTGGGTCGTCAGCCCCAACCATTACTCCATACTGTAGTGTGTGACGGGGTAACACTCATCTGTGCTGGAAATAGAGAGTCCTAACTTCTATCCCCAAAGCTGGAAGTGGCTTTTCAGGTGACATGGAGCACATCAACTGATCCATGGGCCCCAGTGCCCTCACCAGCAGAGTGGAGGGGAGTATGGAGGGAATGAAATCCTTCTCTTTTGTAGAACCAACAGGGTAGATCAATGGGTGATCAATGAAGTGCTGTGTAACAACCATGGTTTTGTCTAAGCAGGACTTTAGACTGTTCGGACAGTTCAGAGACTAAACAAGCAGAAAGAGAAAGAGACAGGGAAGGGTTTCAAACACAGAGACAAACGTCCTCTATTAGTGCATGAAAGATCAAGCTGACCTTGACACCCAGGCTTTTCTAAGCCTAAGATATCAAAACCTACAATAAGTTTGAGGTGGGAAAAAATGAGTTTGTGTAGCATTAAAAATCCTTTTTGCAGTGGCAGAAGGAGGGCAGAAACAGAATGAAAAATCCTATGGACTTTCGCAGTGGCAGAAGGAGGGCAGAAACAGAATTAGGGAGCAGAGCTATAGCACTGAAAACTCTATGTGTTGAAGTGACAATATAGAAGTGCAGTCTCAGGCAGTCTGACACAAGCACTGGGATCAGAGGGGCAGTTCTGCAAGCCTGTGTTAATCCCCCAGGACAGCCTTGTGATGCAGTGTGCACGAGGAGCCAATACCTTAGGAGGACACCAGTGCAGGCATCATAATCATTTATAACCCTCTACTAGGAAGCCACACCGCGGCGCCTGTGGAGAAGAGGCCCAGTTCAGGACAAGGTTGATGACACTCAGCAGAGGTGGCAGATCTCCTTCATGCTCCCTGCTGCCTCAGGGCTCCATTTCAGCATTTTGGCGGCTCTGGGACCTTGATGTGTCTTACCCACCTGGTCAGGGGACCACAGGGACTCACCAGCCAGCTGGGACTTGCATGTCAGGCCACAAAGAAGGACAGAGGTTCAGCCCATGTGAATTAGTTATAGTAAGAGGGGAGCAAGGAGTAGGGCAGCGAGTGGCAGGATAATACAGGATTTTGATGTGTGTCTTGCATTCCGCTCATGGGCCTTGACGTCTCTGCACCGGAGGTGTGCTGCTGCAGGAGGAGCTGCAGTCGCACCTGCACACAGAACAGACGTGACTTGGGCACACCAGGCTCAAAGGCACGTCCCACAAGGTACAGCAGGGCACTGATTCTGCTGCATAGCATGTGCGTGGAGTCCTTAGGATGGGGTAGAGCAACATACCAAGTTCTGCTCTTTTCTGGGCCAGAAAAGTGAATTTCGTGCTTAAAGTGTGAGATCTGACAATCCCCTGCTAGTACCATGCCACAGCTGCTGTCCTAGTCCGTAGACAAAGCCTCCTGGGCACTCAGACAATCCCCAGGCACCTCTTCTTTTCGTGTCATTTTGGAACAGAAGATGTCTTGAACTCAACCTGCAAAATGAGAAATACAGTTTCTGCCCTGCTAATGCAAGTTTTTTCATTTGTGCCCTGGACTGAGAAAATACTTTGTGTTCTAAAGCAGAATGAAAGTAATAAATAGATCCGCACATAAAATGTAAAAGTCTACCTTGTGTGCAAAATAACAATCAGAAAACAATATATTGGGTCAATGAAAATATTGTGTTCCACCAGAATTTAGATGTTTTGTTCTGATTTTGACTAACTTGAATCATATGTGATTAAACTTGATAAGAAAAAGTAAATTGAAAATAGAAAAGGTCAACACTGAATGTTAGACTGAATAAAAATATTTTTTCTCCAGTTTTCCTTTTAGGCAAACTTTTGTTAAACACATTTCAGCATTTGGGGTGATGGACTGATAATTATAATGTTGCAATTTCAACAACACTTGTATTTTCTCCATTGGATGACTAAAGCCATTCTACGACATGCAGTGGAGTGTAGACAAGCCAATAAATCTCACTCCAGAGGAAGAAGTCACATTACTCCATTGGTTGCCTTGGGAATTTCTAACTTGTTCCCCACTGCACCTTGTAGATGTGACCAAAATCTCACAGCGTGAGCTCTGTGCGCAGTCTTCCAAACTGCACTTCTCCAAAATGGGGGGACAAGCATTTGGTTAAATGCCTAGCACACATTTGGACACCACAGGTAAGAAAGATTAATTACATCAAAAATTGGGAGCAAGGAAAGATCAGAGCTTTAAAGGAGTGAAAAAGAAGAAAGTGTGAAAAGTAAAGAAAAAAGGTTGGAATTTTGCTTTCTAACTTAAGGTGAAATGACAAATACGGCCACGTAAATGTAAAAAAAAAATGTTTTTATATGTATGTACACACAGAAAAGCATTTCACTATATATATGGTGAAAATTACAGTAACATTTGGCTTTGTGACAGCTTATCTGATGATCTACACAAAATGATAGCACTGTGCCTATCAGCAGTGTCTTCTCTGAAGTGTAAGGTCATTTTGCCTTTAGGAGTAAAGGAAAATCCTCTGATACTTGTTGAAGGTTTGCACATTCAGCCAGGTCTGGAGCAGGAAGTGCAGCTGATGTCATTAAGGGCATGTGGTCTTTCAGTGACAACTAAATGGGTCATGGAAGAAACCTGCTCCAAGGAGGTAGACAGTTCAAAGCTCCTGTTTGAGAGGTTTGGTATGGAAGAGTATGGAATCAGACTCGAGCTATGAGTAAGCCACAGCATCCTCTGAATAACAGGTCTGCTTTCACTGAAGCAATCCTTCAGAGCTGATTGAATAGGAGCCCAGATCAACTGTGCATCTCCCTGTTCAAACCTCCAAAATTTACCTGGCGGCTGCCTCAAGCCAGTTTATTAGCAGTGCATCTGTACCGTTTCTATCTGTTGAAGCTTCTCTCTTCAACATTTTCACAACATTATTCATTAATTGAATTGCAAGAAACAATATAGGGAGTAAACAATTTTCTTTGATTTATCCTTGACAGAAAATCTATCATCCCCTAAAGCTGAACACTCCACTTTTCTTCCCCTAATACAGGCATTTCCCCACCTTTTCATCAGTCACTGCACCGTTCTGGGCCTTCTTATGAGGTCTATGGGGCATTGCCGTTGTCCTTGCATGCGCTTAGATAGTTCCTGTGATGCTCTAGGTTTGTCTGCACAAAACTTATTAAAAAATACGCTGAAAGCACATTATTAACTTTGCAAATAAAAGTTATTAAAAGCTGAGGAAATACCAGGATTAAAATTTGCCCCACTGTGCTCATGCTTATGTTAGACAATGTAATTATATGAACACATCCTCCTCTCCTCTCCTCTCCTCTCCTCTCCACTCTTCCAGGAATAGATGGATCTTCAAAAAAGCCTCAAGAGGCAAGAGAGTCCAGTTATCCTTACATGATGGACGAAAGAGTCCAGTTAGCCCAGTTATCCTACCCCAATAATGACAAATACCTGTGGCACAGAGATCAAACAGAAAATTATCAAGTAACTCAGGGTACCCAGTTTAATATATCTCCAAGCTGCTATTACAACAAGTAGGAAAAATAGCATTTTTATACAGCATATGTCCCTGTGTCTCTATTTGTAGCTTCAGCTCAACAGTAGTGCTGGCTGAAAGATCTCCAAAGCAGATACTGTTCTGCCAAATCTTACATCCTGGTTCTGAGAGCTAAAACTTTTTTTTTCAGTTGCATTAAACCCTATTTTTTTCTACAGTCTAAATGACTAAAATAGCTGAAATATTTTGGCGAAATTTAAAAGAAAAGATAATCAACATGAGCAGTCACCCAACACTGGAAACTTCAACCCAGGGGAAAGTTTGGCTAAATTATAAGCATTTGAATGCAATCTTAGGAAAAGAAGTATCAAGCAATGCTGACAATAGGTGGGGCTAGAAGCTTTCCCAGTAATGAGAAGGTGGTTACTTTTGGACACAGTTATAGAACCACAAAAGAGATCAATATTGCAGCACAGGTATTAGCTCTTCCTTCAAAATCACCTGTCTTGCTGGGGAGAAAAGCAGCACCATTACCCTATCACAAAGTCTCTTACCCTGTAAGTAACAACAGGCAGCTAGTCAGTCAGTCAGTTAGGCAGCCAGAAGTGTTTCGTTCAGCAAGAGCTTTTTTCTCACTGTGGAGCAAAATTATGAAACAAATGGCAGTCTGCTGAAAAGCCCTGCTTTTCCTTGGGGCTCCCTGAGAAGCAGGTGAACAAAGCCACACTTCCATTTAACCATAGCATCTTCCATTTGGCCAGCAAGCAAAGCTGTCCCAGGCAAGAAAGAAATGATGCCTCAGCAAATATAATAATGCCTCAGCATCTGCAAAATAGTATTTCTGACTGTGCAAAGTTCCTTCCAGAGGGATGTCAGATGAGGCAAGGAAGTCTCTCTTCTGAAATGATACAGAAAACCAAAAGTTAAATTTCCAAGCTTGCAAACACATGACTGTTGGCTTTCTCTTCTTACATTTTATTCTTTTGTCGTGGTTTAACCTGGCAGGCA